>NW_023606542.1:0-20968 GCF_013339745.2 Dermacentor silvarum
TCAAGTATAGCCACGTTCGTGTCACTCATCCTCGCTGTTTGCATTTGTAACGCAAGAACTGCACTGCGCTCGTTTGTTTCACTTCTTTCCTGGTGCCTTGTCCCACCGCGCAGTGTGTTAAAAAGATGAATCCGTACCAACTCGCCCAGCTGTCGACTTTTCTTGCGCACATGTCTAGTACACAGGGAACTTTTGCGTGTTTGAATCCTAGCCTTTCAAGTATAGCCACGTTCGTGTCACTCATCCTCGCTGTTTGCATTTGTAACGCAAGAACTGCACTGCGCTCGTTTGTTTCACTTCTTTCCTGGTGCCTTGTCCCACCGCGCAGTGTGTTAAAAAAGATGAATCCGTACCAACTCGCCCAGCTGTCGACTTTTCTTGCGCACAGTGTCTAGTACACAGGGAACTTTTGCGTGTTTGAATCCTAGCCTTTCAAGTATAGCCACGTTCGTGTCACTCATCCTCGCTGTTTGCATTTGTAACGCAAGAACTGCACTGCGCTCGTTTGTTTCACTTCTTTCCTGGTGCCTTGTCCCACCGCGCAGTGTGTTAAAAAGATGAATCCGTACCAACTCGCCCAGCTGTCGACTTTTCTTGCGCACAGTGTCTAGTACACAGGGAACTTTTGCGTGTTTGAATCCTAGCCTTTCAAGTATAGCCACGTTCGTGTCACTCATCCTCGCTGTTTGCATTTGTAACGCAAGAACTGCACTAGCGCTCGTTTGTTTCACTTCTTTCCTGGTGCCTTGTCCCACCGCGCAGTGTGTTAAAAAAGATGAATGCGTACCAACTCGCCCAGCTGTCGACTTTTCTTGCGCACAGTGTCTAGTACACAGGGAACTTTTGCGTGTTTGAATCCTAGCCTTTCAAGTATAGCCACGTTCGTGTCACTCATCCTCGCTGTTTGCATTTGTAACGCAAGAACTGCACTGCGCTCGTTTGTTTCACTTCTTTCCTGGTGCCTTGTCCCACCGCGCAGTGTGTTAAAAAAGATGAATCCGTACCAACTCGCCCAGCTGTCGACTTTTCTTGCGCACATGTCTAGTACACAGGGAACTTTTGCGTGTTTGAATCCTAGCCTTTCAAGTATAGCCACGTTCGTGTCACTCATCCTCGCTGTTTGCATTTGTAACGCAAGAACTGCACTGCGCTCGTTTGTTTCACTTCTTTCCTGGTGCCTTGTCCCACCGCGCAGTGTGTTAAAAAAGATGAATCCGTACCAACTCGCCCAGCTGTCGACTTTTCTTGCGCACAGTGTCTAGTACACAGGGAACTTTTGCGTGTTTGAATCCTAGCCTTTCAAGTATAGCCACGTTCGTGTCACTCATCCTCGCTGTTTGCATTTGTAACGCAAGAACTGCACTGCGCTCGTTTGTTTCACTTCTTTCCTGGTGCCTTGTCCCACCGCGCAGTGTGTTAAAAAAGATGAATCCGTACCAACTCGCCCAGCTGTCGACTTTTCTTGCGCACATGTCTAGTACACAGGGAACTTTTGCGTGTTTGAATCCTAGCCTTTCAAGTATAGCCACGTTCGTGTCACTCATCCTCGCTGTTTGCATTTGTAACGCAAGAACTGCACTGCGCTCGTTTGTTTCACTTCTTTCCTGGTGCCTTGTCCCACCGCGCAGTGTGTTAAAAAAGATGAATCCGTACCAACTCGCCCAGCTGTCGACTTTTCTTGCGCACATGTCTAGTACACAGGGAACTTTTGCGTGTTTGAATCCTAGCCTTTCAAGTATAGCCACGTTCGTGTCACTCATCCTCGCTGTTTGCATTTGTAACGCAAGAACTGCACTGCGCTCGTTTGTTTCACTTCTTTCCTGGTGCCTTGTCCCACCGCGCAGTGTGTTAAAAAAGATGAATCCGTACCAACTCGCCCAGCTGTCGACTTTTCTTGCGCACAGTGTCTAGTACACAGGGAACTTTTGCGTGTTTGAATCCTAGCCTTTCAAGTATAGCCACGTTCGTGTCACTCATCCTCGCTGTTTGCATTTGTAACGCAAGAACTGCACTGCGCTCGTTTGTTTCACTTCTTTCCTGGTGCCTTGTCCCACCGCGCAGTGTGTTAAAAAAGATGAATCCGTACCAACTCGCCCAGCTGTCGACTTTTCTTGCGCACGTGTCTAGTACACAGGGAACTTTTGCGTGTTTGAATCCTAGCCTTTCAAGTATAGCCACGTTCGTGTCACTCATCCTCGCTGTTTGCATTTGTAACGCAAGAACTGCACTGCGCTCGTTTGTTTCACTTCTTTCCTGGTGCCTTGTCCCACCGCGCAGTGTGTTAAAAAGATGAATCCGTACCAACTCGCCCAGCTGTCGACTTTTCTTGCGCACATGTCTAGTACACAGGGAACTTTTGCGTGTTTGAATCCTAGCCTTTCAAGTATAGCCACGTTCGTGTCACTCATCCTCGCTGTTTGCATTTGTAACGCAAGAACTGCACTGCGCTCGTTTGTTTCACTTCTTTCCTGGTGCCTTGTCCCACCGCGCAGTGTGTTAAAAAAGATGAATCCGTACCAACTCGCCCAGCTGTCGACTTTTCTTGCGCACAGTGTCTAGTACACAGGGAACTTTTGCGTGTTTGAATCCTAGCCTTTCAAGTATAGCCACGTTCGTGTCACTCATCCTCGCTGTTTGCATTTGTAACGCAAGAACTGCACTGCGCTCGTTTGTTTCACTTCTTTCCTGGTGCCTTGTCCCACCGCGCAGTGTGTTAAAAAGATGAATCCGTACCAACTCGCCCAGCTGTCGACTTTTCTTGCGCACGTGTCTAGTACACAGGGAACTTTTGCGTGTTTGAATCCTAGCCTTTCAAGTATAGCCACGTTCGTGTCACTCATCCTCGCTGTTTGCATTTGTAACGCAAGAACTGCACTGCGCTCGTTTGTTTCACTTCTTTCCTGGTGCCTTGTCCCACCGCGCAGTGTGTTAAAAAAGATGAATCCGTACCAACTCGCCCAGCTGTCGACTTTTCTTGCGCACAGTGTCTAGTACACAGGGAACTTTTGCGTGTTTGAATCCTAGCCTTTCAAGTATAGCCACGTTCGTGTCACTCATCCTCGCTGTTTGCATTTGTAACGCAAGAACTGCACTGCGCTCGTTTGTTTCACTTCTTTCCTGGTGCCTTGTCCCACCGCGCAGTGTGTTAAAAAAGATGAATCCGTACCAACTCGCCCAGCTGTCGACTTTTCTTGCGCACATGTCTAGTACACAGGGAACTTTTGCGTGTTTGAATCCTAGCCTTTCAAGTATAGCCACGTTCGTGTCACTCATCCTCGCTGTTTGCATTTGTAACGCAAGAACTGCACTGCGCTCGTTTGTTTCACTTCTTTCCTGGTGCCTTGTCCCACCGCGCAGTGTGTTAAAAAAGATGAATCCGTACCAACTCGCCCAGCTGTCGACTTTTCTTGCGCACAGTGTCTAGTACACAGGGAACTTTTGCGTGTTTGAATCCTAGCCTTTCAAGTATAGCCACGTTCGTGTCACTCATCCTCGCTGTTTGCATTTGTAACGCAAGAACTGCACTGCGCTCGTTTGTTTCACTTCTTTCCTGGTGCCTTGTCCCACCGCGCAGTGTGTTAAAAAGATGAATCCGTACCAACTCGCCCAGCTGTCGACTTTTCTTGCGCACATTTGTTGTACACAGGGAACTCTTAAGTGTTGTAATCCTAGCCTTTCAAGTATAGCCACGTTCGTGTCACTCATCCTCGCTGTTTGCATTTGTAACGCAAGAACTGCACTGCGCTCGTTTGTTTCACTTCTTTCCTGGTGCCTTGTCCCACCGCGCAGTGTGTTAAAAAAGATGAATCCGTACCAACTCGCCCAGCTGTCGACTTTTCTTGCGCACATGTCTAGTACACAGGGAACTTTTGCGTGTTTGAATCCTAGCCTTTCAAGTATAGCCACGTTCGTGTCACTCATCCTCGCTGTTTGCATTTGTAACGCAAGAACTGCACTGCGCTCGTTTGTTTCACTTCTTTCCTGGTGCCTTGTCCCACCGCGCAGTGTGTTAAAAAAGATGAATCCGTACCAACTCGCCCAGCTGTCGACTTTTCTTGCGCACATGTCTAGTACACAGGGAACTTTTGCGTGTTTGAATCCTAGCCTTTCAAGTATAGCCACGTTCGTGTCACTCATCCTCGCTGTTTGCATTTGTAACGCAAGAACTGCACTGCGCTCGTTTGTTTCACTTCTTTCCTGGTGCCTTGTCCCACCGCGCAGTGTGTTAAAAAAGATGAATCCGTACCAACTCGCCCAGCTGTCGACTTTTCTTGCGCACGTGTCTAGTACACAGGGAACTTTTGCGTGTTTGAATCCTAGCCTTTCAAGTATAGCCACGTTCGTGTCACTCATCCTCGCTGTTTGCATTTGTAACGCAAGAACTGCACTGCGCTCGTTTGTTTCACTTCTTTCCTGGTGCCTTGTCCCACCGCGCAGTGTGTTAAAAAAGATGAATCCGTACCAACTCGCCCAGCTGTCGACTTTTCTTGCGCACATGTCTAGTACACAGGGAACTTTTGCGTGTTTGAATCCTAGCCTTTCAAGTATAGCCACGTTCGTGTCACTCATCCTCGCTGTTTGCATTTGTAACGCAAGAACTGCACTGCGCTCGTTTGTTTCACTTCTTTCCTGGTGCCTTGTCCCACCGCGCAGTGTGTTAAAAAAGATGAATCCGTACCAACTCGCCCAGCTGTCGACTTTTCTTGCGCACATGTCTAGTACACAGGGAACTTTTGCGTGTTTGAATCCTAGCCTTTCAAGTATAGCCACGTTCGTGTCACTCATCCTCGCTGTTTGCATTTGTAACGCAAGAACTGCACTAGCGCTCGTTTGTTTCACTTCTTTCCTGGTGCCTTGTCCCACCGCGCAGTGTGTTAAAAAAGATGAATCCGTACCAACTCGCCCAGCTGTCGACTTTTCTTGCGCACAGTGTCTAGTACACAGGGAACTTTTGCGTGTTTGAATCCTAGCCTTTCAAGTATAGCCACGTTCGTGTCACTCATCCTCGCTGTTTGCATTTGTAACGCAAGAACTGCACTGCGCTCGTTTGTTTCACTTCTTTCCTGGTGCCTTGTCCCACCGCGCAGTGTGTTAAAAAAGATGAATCCGTACCAACTCGCCCAGCTGTCGACTTTTCTTGCGCACATGTCTAGTACACAGGGAACTTTTGCGTGTTTGAATCCTAGCCTTTCAAGTATAGCCACGTTCGTGTCACTCATCCTCGCTGTTTGCATTTGTAACGCAAGAACTGCACTGCGCTCGTTTGTTTCACTTCTTTCCTGGTGCCTTGTCCCACCGCGCAGTGTGTTAAAAAAGATGAATCCGTACCAACTCGCCCAGCTGTCGACTTTTCTTGCGCACATGTCTAGTACACAGGGAACTTTTGCGTGTTTGAATCCTAGCCTTTCAAGTATAGCCACGTTCGTGTCACTCATCCTCGCTGTTTGCATTTGTAACGCAAGAACTGCACTGCGCTCGTTTGTTTCACTTCTTTCCTGGTGCCTTGTCCCACCGCGCAGTGTGTTAAAAAGATGAATCCGTACCAACTCGCCCAGCTGTCGACTTTTCTTGCGCACGTGTCTAGTACACAGGGAACTTTTGCGTGTTTGAATCCTAGCCTTTCAAGTATAGCCACGTTCGTGTCACTCATCCTCGCTGTTTGCATTTGTAACGCAAGAACTGCACTGCGCTCGTTTGTTTCACTTCTTTCCTGGTGCCTTGTCCCACCGCGCAGTGTGTTAAAAAAGATGAATGCGTACCAACTCGCCCAGCTGTCGACTTTTCTTGCGCACATGTCTAGTACACAGGGAACTTTTGCGTGTTTGAATCCTAGCCTTTCAAGTATAGCCACGTTCGTGTCACTCATCCTCGCTGTTTGCATTTGTAACGCAAGAACTGCACTGCGCTCGTTTGTTTCACTTCTTTCCTGGTGCCTTGTCCCACCGCGCAGTGTGTTAAAAAAGATGAATCCGTACCAACTCGCCCAGCTGTCGACTTTTCTTGCGCACAGTGTCTAGTACACAGGGAACTTTTGCGTGTTTGAATCCTAGCCTTTCAAGTATAGCCACGTTCGTGTCACTCATCCTCGCTGTTTGCATTTGTAACGCAAGAACTGCACTGCGCTCGTTTGTTTCACTTCTTTCCTGGTGCCTTGTCCCACCGCGCAGTGTGTTAAAAAAGATGAATGCCGTACCAACTCGCCCAGCTGTCGACTTTTCTTGCGCACAGTGTCTAGTACACAGGGAACTTTTGCGTGTTTGAATCCTAGCCTTTCAAGTATAGCCACGTTCGTGTCACTCATCCTCGCTGTTTGCATTTGTAACGCAAGAACTGCACTAGCGCTCGTTTGTTTCACTTCTTTCCTGGTGCCTTGTCCCACCGCGCAGTGTGTTAAAAAAGATGAATCCGTACCAACTCGCCCAGCTGTCGACTTTTCTTGCGCACATGTCTAGTACACAGGGAACTTTTGCGTGTTTGAATCCTAGCCTTTCAAGTATAGCCACGTTCGTGTCACTCATCCTCGCTGTTTGCATTTGTAACGCAAGAACTGCACTGCGCTCGTTTGTTTCACTTCTTTCCTGGTGCCTTGTCCCACCGCGCAGTGTGTTAAAAAAGATGAATGCCGTACCAACTCGCCCAGCTGTCGACTTTTCTTGCGCACAGTGTCTAGTACACAGGGAACTTTTGCGTGTTTGAATCCTAGCCTTTCAAGTATAGCCACGTTCGTGTCACTCATCCTCGCTGTTTGCATTTGTAACGCAAGAACTGCACTAGCGCTCGTTTGTTTCACTTCTTTCCTGGTGCCTTGTCCCACCGCGCAGTGTGTTAAAAAAGATGAATCCGTACCAACTCGCCCAGCTGTCGACTTTTCTTGCGCACATGTCTAGTACACAGGGAACTTTTGCGTGTTTGAATCCTAGCCTTTCAAGTATAGCCACGTTCGTGTCACTCATCCTCGCTGTTTGCATTTGTAACGCAAGAACTGCACTGCGCTCGTTTGTTTCACTTCTTTCCTGGTGCCTTGTCCCACCGCGCAGTGTGTTAAAAAAGATGAATCCGTACCAACTCGCCCAGCTGTCGACTTTTCTTGCGCACGTGTCTAGTACACAGGGAACTTTTGCGTGTTTGAATCCTAGCCTTTCAAGTATAGCCACGTTCGTGTCACTCATCCTCGCTGTTTGCATTTGTAACGCAAGAACTGCACTGCGCTCGTTTGTTTCACTTCTTTCCTGGTGCCTTGTCCCACCGCGCAGTGTGTTAAAAAAGATGAATCCGTACCAACTCGCCCAGCTGTCGACTTTTCTTGCGCACATGTCTAGTACACAGGGAACTTTTGCGTGTTTGAATCCTAGCCTTTCAAGTATAGCCACGTTCGTGTCACTCATCCTCGCTGTTTGCATTTGTAACGCAAGAACTGCACTGCGCTCGTTTGTTTCACTTCTTTCCTGGTGCCTTGTCCCACCGCGCAGTGTGTTAAAAAAGATGAATGCGTACCAACTCGCCCAGCTGTCGACTTTTCTTGCGCACATGTCTAGTACACAGGGAACTTTTGCGTGTTTGAATCCTAGCCTTTCAAGTATAGCCACGTTCGTGTCACTCATCCTCGCTGTTTGCATTTGTAACGCAAGAACTGCACTACGCTCGTGTGTTTCACTTCTTTCCTGGTGCCTTGTCCCACCGCGCAGTGTGTTAAAAAAGATGAATCCGTACCAACTCGCCCAGCTGTCGACTTTTCTTGCGCACGTGTCTAGTACACAGGGAACTTTTGCGTGTTTGAATCCTAGCCTTTCAAGTATAGCCACGTTCGTGTCACTCATCCTCGCTGTTTGCATTTGTAACGCAAGAACTGCACTAGCGCTCGTTTGTTTCACTTCTTTCCTGGTGCCTTGTCCCACCGCGCAGTGTGTTAAAAAAGATGAATCCGTACCAACTCGCCCAGCTGTCGACTTTTCTTGCGCACGTGTCTAGTACACAGGGAACTTTTGCGTGTTTGAATCCTAGCCTTTCAAGTATAGCCACGTTCGTGTCACTCATCCTCGCTGTTTGCATTTGTAACGCAAGAACTGCACTGCGCTCGTTTGTTTCACTTCTTTCCTGGTGCCTTGTCCCACCGCGCAGTGTGTTAAAAAAGATGAATCCGTACCAACTCGCCCAGCTGTCGACTTTTCTTGCGCACAGTGTCTAGTACACAGGGAACTTTTGCGTGTTTGAATCCTAGCCTTTCAAGTATAGCCACGTTCGTGTCACTCATCCTCGCTGTTTGCATTTGTAACGCAAGAACTGCACTAGCGCTCGTTTGTTTCACTTCTTTCCTGGTGCCTTGTCCCACCGCGCAGTGTGTTAAAAAGATGAATCCGTACCAACTCGCCCAGCTGTCGACTTTTCTTGCGCACATTGTCTAGTACACAGGGAACTTTTGCGTGTTTGAATCCTAGCCTTTCAAGTATAGCCACGTTCGTGTCACTCATCCTCGCTGTTTGCATTTGTAACGCAAGAACTGCACTGCGCTCGTTTGTTTCACTTCTTTCCTGGTGCCTTGTCCCACCGCGCAGTGTGTTAAAAAAGATGAATCCGTACCAACTCGCCCAGCTGTCGACTTTTCTTGCGCACGTGTCTAGTACACAGGGAACTTTTGCGTGTTTGAATCCTAGCCTTTCAAGTATAGCCACGTTCGTGTCACTCATCCTCGCTGTTTGCATTTGTAACGCAAGAACTGCACTGCGCTCGTTTGTTTCACTTCTTTCCTGGTGCCTTGTCCCACCGCGCAGTGTGTTAAAAAAGATGAATCCGTACCAACTCGCCCAGCTGTCGACTTTTCTTGCGCACGTGTCTAGTACACAGGGAACTTTTGCGTGTTTGAATCCTAGCCTTTCAAGTATAGCCACGTTCGTGTCACTCATCCTCGCTGTTTGCATTTGTAACGCAAGAACTGCACTGCGCTCGTTTGTTTCACTTCTTTCCTGGTGCCTTGTCCCACCGCGCAGTGTGTTAAAAAGATGAATCCGTACCAACTCGCCCAGCTGTCGACTTTTCTTGCGCACATGTCTAGTACACAGGGAACTTTTGCGTGTTTGAATCCTAGCCTTTCAAGTATAGCCACGTTCGTGTCACTCATCCTCGCTGTTTGCATTTGTAACGCAAGAACTGCACTGCGCTCGTTTGTTTCACTTCTTTCCTGGTGCCTTGTCCCACCGCGCAGTGTGTTAAAAAAGATGAATCCGTACCAACTCGCCCAGCTGTCGACTTTTCTTGCGCACATGTCTAGTACACAGGGAACTTTTGCGTGTTTGAATCCTAGCCTTTCAAGTATAGCCACGTTCGTGTCACTCATCCTCGCTGTTTGCATTTGTAACGCAAGAACTGCACTGCGCTCGTTTGTTTCACTTCTTTCCTGGTGCCTTGTCCCACCGCGCAGTGTGTTAAAAAAGATGAATCCGTACCAACTCGCCCAGCTGTCGACTTTTCTTGCGCACAGTGTCTAGTACACAGGGAACTTTTGCGTGTTTGAATCCTAGCCTTTCAAGTATAGCCACGTTCGTGTCACTCATCCTCGCTGTTTGCATTTGTAACGCAAGAACTGCACTGCGCTCGTTTGTTTCACTTCTTTCCTGGTGCCTTGTCCCACCGCGCAGTGTGTTAAAAAAGATGAATCCGTACCAACTCGCCCAGCTGTCGACTTTTCTTGCGCACAGTGTCTAGTACACAGGGAACTTTTGCGTGTTTGAATCCTAGCCTTTCAAGTATAGCCACGTTCGTGTCACTCATCCTCGCTGTTTGCATTTGTAACGCAAGAACTGCACTGCGCTCGTTTGTTTCACTTCTTTCCTGGTGCCTTGTCCCACCGCGCAGTGTGTTAAAAAAGATGAATCCGTACCAACTCGCCCAGCTGTCGACTTTTCTTGCGCACAGTGTCTAGTACACAGGGAACTTTTGCGTGTTTGAATCCTAGCCTTTCAAGTATAGCCACGTTCGTGTCACTCATCCTCGCTGTTTGCATTTGTAACGCAAGAACTGCACTAGCGCTCGTTTGTTTCACTTCTTTCCTGGTGCCTTGTCCCACCGCGCAGTGTGTTAAAAAAGATGAATGCGTACCAACTCGCCCAGCTGTCGACTTTTCTTGCGCACAGTGTCTAGTACACAGGGAACTTTTGCGTGTTTGAATCCTAGCCTTTCAAGTATAGCCACGTTCGTGTCACTCATCCTCGCTGTTTGCATTTGTAACGCAAGAACTGCACTGCGCTCGTTTGTTTCACTTCTTTCCTGGTGCCTTGTCCCACCGCGCAGTGTGTTAAAAAAGATGAATGCGTACCAACTCGCCCAGCTGTCGACTTTTCTTGCGCACATGTCTAGTACACAGGGAACTTTTGCGTGTTTGAATCCTAGCCTTTCAAGTATAGCCACGTTCGTGTCACTCATCCTCGCTGTTTGCATTTGTAACGCAAGAACTGCACTGCGCTCGTTTGTTTCACTTCTTTCCTGGTGCCTTGTCCCACCGCGCAGTGTGTTAAAAAGATGAATCCGTACCAACTCGCCCAGCTGTCGACTTTTCTTGCGCACATGTCTAGTACACAGGGAACTTTTGCGTGTTTGAATCCTAGCCTTTCAAGTATAGCCACGTTCGTGTCACTCATCCTCGCTGTTTGCATTTGTAACGCAAGAACTGCACTGCGCTCGTTTGTTTCACTTCTTTCCTGGTGCCTTGTCCCACCGCGCAGTGTGTTAAAAAGATGAATGCGTACCAACTCGCCCAGCTGTCGACTTTTCTTGCGCACATGTCTAGTACACAGGGAACTTTTGCGTGTTTGAATCCTAGCCTTTCAAGTATAGCCACGTTCGTGTCACTCATCCTCGCTGTTTGCATTTGTAACGCAAGAACTGCACTGCGCTCGTTTGTTTCACTTCTTTCCTGGTGCCTTGTCCCACCGCGCAGTGTGTTAAAAAAGATGAATGCGTACCAACTCGCCCAGCTGTCGACTTTTCTTGCGCACATGTCTAGTACACAGGGAACTTTTGCGTGTTTGAATCCTAGCCTTTCAAGTATAGCCACGTTCGTGTCACTCATCCTCGCTGTTTGCATTTGTAACGCAAGAACTGCACTGCGCTCGTTTGTTTCACTTCTTTCCTGGTGCCTTGTCCCACCGCGCAGTGTGTTAAAAAAGATGAATCCGTACCAACTCGCCCAGCTGTCGACTTTTCTTGCGCACATGTCTAGTACACAGGGAACTTTTGCGTGTTTGAATCCTAGCCTTTCAAGTATAGCCACGTTCGTGTCACTCATCCTCGCTGTTTGCATTTGTAACGCAAGAACTGCACTAGCGCTCGTTTGTTTCACTTCTTTCCTGGTGCCTTGTCCCACCGCGCAGTGTGTTAAAAAAGATGAATCCGTACCAACTCGCCCAGCTGTCGACTTTTCTTGCGCACAGTGTCTAGTACACAGGGAACTTTTGCGTGTTTGAATCCTAGCCTTTCAAGTATAGCCACGTTCGTGTCACTCATCCTCGCTGTTTGCATTTGTAACGCAAGAACTGCACTGCGCTCGTTTGTTTCACTTCTTTCCTGGTGCCTTGTCCCACCGCGCAGTGTGTTAAAAAGATGAATCCGTACCAACTCGCCCAGCTGTCGACTTTTCTTGCGCACATGTCTAGTACACAGGGAACTTTTGCGTGTTTGAATCCTAGCCTTTCAAGTATAGCCACGTTCGTGTCACTCATCCTCGCTGTTTGCATTTGTAACGCAAGAACTGCACTGCGCTCGTTTGTTTCACTTCTTTCCTGGTGCCTTGTCCCACCGCGCAGTGTGTTAAAAAAGATGAATCCGTACCAACTCGCCCAGCTGTCGACTTTTCTTGCGCACGTGTCTAGTACACAGGGAACTTTTGCGTGTTTGAATCCTAGCCTTTCAAGTATAGCCACGTTCGTGTCACTCATCCTCGCTGTTTGCATTTGTAACGCAAGAACTGCACTAGCGCTCGTTTGTTTCACTTCTTTCCTGGTGCCTTGTCCCACCGCGCAGTGTGTTAAAAAGATGAATCCGTACCAACTCGCCCAGCTGTCGACTTTTCTTGCGCACGTGTCTAGTACACAGGGAACTTTTGCGTGTTTGAATCCTAGCCTTTCAAGTATAGCCACGTTCGTGTCACTCATCCTCGCTGTTTGCATTTGTAACGCAAGAACTGCACTGCGCTCGTTTGTTTCACTTCTTTCCTGGTGCCTTGTCCCACCGCGCAGTGTGTTAAAAAGATGAATCCGTACCAACTCGCCCAGCTGTCGACTTTTCTTGCGCACATGTCTAGTACACAGGGAACTTTTGCGTGTTTGAATCCTAGCCTTTCAAGTATAGCCACGTTCGTGTCACTCATCCTCGCTGTTTGCATTTGTAACGCAAGAACTGCACTAGCGCTCGTTTGTTTCACTTCTTTCCTGGTGCCTTGTCCCACCGCGCAGTGTGTTAAAAAAGATGAATGCGTACCAACTCGCCCAGCTGTCGACTTTTCTTGCGCACATGTCTAGTACACAGGGAACTTTTGCGTGTTTGAATCCTAGCCTTTCAAGTATAGCCACGTTCGTGTCACTCATCCTCGCTGTTTGCATTTGTAACGCAAGAACTGCACTGCGCTCGTTTGTTTCACTTCTTTCCTGGTGCCTTGTCCCACCGCGCAGTGTGTTAAAAAAGATGAATCCGTACCAACTCGCCCAGCTGTCGACTTTTCTTGCGCACGTGTCTAGTACACAGGGAACTTTTGCGTGTTTGAATCCTAGCCTTTCAAGTATAGCCACGTTCGTGTCACTCATCCTCGCTGTTTGCATTTGTAACGCAAGAACTGCACTGCGCTCGTTTGTTTCACTTCTTTCCTGGTGCCTTGTCCCACCGCGCAGTGTGTTAAAAAGATGAATCCGTACCAACTCGCCCAGCTGTCGACTTTTCTTGCGCACAGTGTCTAGTACACAGGGAACTTTTGCGTGTTTGAATCCTAGCCTTTCAAGTATAGCCACGTTCGTGTCACTCATCCTCGCTGTTTGCATTTGTAACGCAAGAACTGCACTACGCTCGTGTGTTTCATTTCTTTCCTGGTGCCTTGTCCCACCGTGCAGTGTGTTAAAAAAGATGAATCCGTACCAACTCGCCCAGCTGTCGACTTTTCTTGATGATATATGTTGTTTTGTGGCGCAAGGGCCAGCTATGGCCAAAGAGCGCCAAGACGTGGTGTACTGAGTGAGCAATGGTATGATCAGTGACAGTGGATAGGTGTAGGGTGGCTGTAAAGGGGCCTAAAATCCTGCGCACTAAAGGTGCGTAAAAGACAAAATACTAAGATCATGACAATGACGTGATAGAGGCGCAATGAATATAATATAGTATAAAAAAGTTGCAAGGGATACAAGGCACTACTGCCTCACAGGGACCCTTAGAAGCAAGGGCCTGGAGGAGAGTGCATTTCAAATATGCTGTCGCAGCGGCGTCCTCTGAAAGAGGATGCCACTACGAATCTCTCGGGCGAAAAACTTGCAAAATGTCGAGGTCGTTTAAAAAGGCTAAAACTGAATCGTGCGGAAATATCGGGTCATTATGTAAAAACATAGCTGGGTGAAGGGGTATATTCTCTTTATAGGCTTGAACAAAGTGCTTTTTTCTTTCAGGTTCTATTAATGGACACTGTACTAGGATGTGAAGTACAGTAAGTGCTTCCCCGCATCTAGTACTTGTTGGTGGTTCGCCTCCAGACAGCAGGTAATTATGCGTGCTGTAAGTGTGTCCTATTCTGAGCCTACAGAATAGGACATCATTTCTTCTAGATTTAGTGGTTGATGGCCAGTTTCCTAAATGGGGCTTAATTAAATGGAGCTTGTTATGAGTCTGGCCGTCCCACAAACTCTGCCAATGGACCCGAAGTCTCTTGCGTAGATATGGCTTCATATCATGAACAGTGACGGGCATAGATGTGTTGCCAGCTTTTGCCTCGATGGATGTGGCAAGCTGGTCTGCCAGTACATTTCCCTCGATGTCTCGGTGTCCTGGCACCCAGCACACCACAACATGCTGCCCAGACGCATAAATACTACATATGAATGAATAAAGCGATACTATTACGGGATTTTTGTGCCTTTTAAAAGATTTTAAAGCTTTTACTACGCTCAGCGAGTCTGTGTAAATGATTGCTTTGGGTATTTTAGAGTCCTTGATATGTTTAAGAGCCGACAGTATTGCATAAGCCTCTGCTGTAAAAATGCTCGTTTGTGGGTGCAGGGCGTCGGCATCTGAAAATGATGGGCCAACCGCTGCATAAGAGACGCCAGCATGAGACTTTGATGCATCGGTGTAAAATTCCGGACAGGAGTATTTATGCTGCAGTTCGAGGAAATGCATTCGAATGTGTGCAACCGGGGCGTGCTTCGTAACATGTAAAAATGACAAATCACAGTCGACAATCTGCCACTGCCACGGTGAGACCTGTATAGTGGGTGTCATTAGACGATGTTCAAAGAGTGGGACATCCATTTCCTCAGCCAGACTTCTCACACGCAACGAGAAGGGCTTTCTTACTGCAGGTCGGTTATGAAAGAGGTGGGAGCTGGACAAATCATTTACGGTGGAATATGAGGGATGTTCACTGTTTGCATTCACTCTAAGAAAATACATGAAAGCTGTGTAGGTCCTCTGCAAGTGGAGGGACCACTCATTGGATTCCACGTAAAGGCTTTCCACAGGGCTTGTCCTAAAGGCACCTGTAGACAATCGAATACCTAGATGGTGGATGGGGTCCAGCATCTTCAACGCGGTTGGGGTGGCTGACTGATAAATTATGGCCCCGTAGTCTAGGCGTGTTCGTATGAGGCTTTTATACAAATTTAACAGACACTTTCTGTCACTACCCCATGTAGTGCGTGACAACACTTTTAAAATATTCATTGTTTTCATGCATTTGTTTTTTAGATGTTTTAGGTGTGGTATGCATGTTAGCTTTGTGTCAAGAATTATGCCTAAGAATTTGTGTTCCGTTTTTACAGGTAGACTCTGTCCTTGCAGGTCAATGTCGGGGTCAGGGTACAGTCCTCTCTTTCGAGAAAAAAGGACGCAGGTGCTCTTTTGTGGATTTAGGCAGAACCCATTCTCGTCTGCCCATTTAGCCACCCTGTTGAGACCAAGCTGAACCTGCCGCTCACAGATTGCAAGGTTGCATGATTTAAATCCAATCTGTACATCATCGACGTACGTTGAATAAAACATGTTGCGTGGGATGTATAGGCGCAAGGAATTCATTTTTATAATGAAGAGAGTGCAACTGAGCACCCCACCCTGTGGGACTCCAGTTTTTTGAAGTTTATAAACTGCGCAAGAAAACGAAGACACAAGAAGGAAAACACACACGACACCACGAGCGCAGACTGCCAACTGTTTATTTCTGGGATAGCAAGCAGCATATATTTCACTCATGATCCTGAACACGTGCCCCCTTTGTCATTGACACATGTGCCGATAAACACAAAAAAACACAAAAAAATAATATATCTGCTGTGTAACCTTGTAAACAGGATTGCGACAGGCGATCACCAAACTAACCAAGAGCCGTTCTTGCTGTGTTCACAAATGAGGGAGAGAAAACCATGAGCACGTGAACGAAATGAAAATGTCAGATGTCACTTAACAAATAACCATGGTAAAAGTGTGGGATGAGGTGATAAATACGTTAGAAAAAACATAATCAACAAATAATACATCAAACAACAAATGTAGAGGAGATGATGTGATAAAAGGCATGAAGGATAAAGAAAAAGCTTTAAAAAATAATAATAACACGAGATGTAAAGATGAAGTCGACGAAAACTATGAATGTGGCTATGAAAAGCATAAAAACATGGTAAAAAAGGTAGCGCTGAGGCGTTGTTTCACTGGTTACCCTCAGAGTTTAATCACAGGTGCCTGTGAAAGTCTCTTGCAAAAATTGAAAGGTAGAAAACAACAGAAAGAGGATATTAAGAAAGATAAACTGCAAGTCATGCCCTACATTCATCGAGTTTCGCACAACATCAAAAAGGTGGCAAGCCGCTACGGGGTCAAGGTCGTATTTTCGGCTCCATGCAAACTTAGTAGAGTGTGCCCATTGGTGACAGGTAAGAAAAAGATTAGACCCCAGTGCTCAACCAGGCACCAAACGAACTACACCGAGTGTGTTTGTGGGGTAGTGTACTCAATTCCCTTGACTTGTGACAGCATTTATATTGGTCAAACGGGCAGGTGTTTTAATGAAAGGGCACGGGAACACCAGTGGCATGTAAAGAACAATGCAGGAGGCACTTTGGCCCAACACTGTAATAGATGCAGAGGAAATGATGAGGGCGGAAGAAATAATCCTTGCAAACCGATTCTCAAAAACACAACGTTCTTGTTCAAATCGAGGGACCAGACCGAAAGGGAGATTGTTGAAGCTTTTTACATATTAAAAACAGGCGACAAGTGTATCAGCACGCCGTCTCTCTCGTTATTGCCAGAAGAAGTTAATTTTCTGGAATGTGCCTTGTAGAAATCCTTCTTGCCGTTCAAATTTTGCGATTTTTTTATCGTTGGTTTTACACTGAAACAACGCCTCAGCGCTACCTTTTTTACCATGTTTTTATGCTTTTCATAGCCACATTCATAGTTTTCGTCGACTTCATCTTTACATCTCGTGTTATTATTATTTTTTAAAGCTTTTTCTTTATCCTTCATGCCTTTTATCACATCATCTCCTCTACATTTGTTGTTTGATGTATTATTTGTTGATTATGTTTTTTCTAACGTATTTATCACCTCATCCCACACTTTTACCATGGTTATTTGTTAAGTGACATCTGACATTTTCATTTCGTTCACGTGCTCATGGTTTTCTCTCCCTCATTTGTGAACACAGCAAGAACGGCTCTTGGTTAGTTTGGTGATCGCCTGTCGCAATCCTGTTTACAAGGTTACACAGCAGATATATTATTTTTTTGTGTTTTTTTGTGTTTATCGGCACATGTGTCAATGACAAAGGGGGCACGTGTTCAGGATCATGAGTGAAATATATGCTGCTTGCTATCCCAGAAATAAACAGTTGGCAGTCTGCGCTCGTGGTGTCGTGTGTGTTTTCCTTCTTGTGTCTTCGTTTTCTTGCGCAGTTTATAAACTTCAAAAAGCTATGAACCAACTAGCCCACCAGAACGTCCTACTGGACTCCAGTTTCCTGCACAAAAGGTCGTGATAAAGCGCTGCCAACCCGAACACGGAATGTGCGATTCAGCAGGTAACTTTCAATGACATTTAACATATTACCACGTATACCAAAGTGGGAAAGGTCTCTCAATATACCAAACCGCCATGTGGTGTCGTAGGCCTTTTCCATGTCTAGGAACACAGATAAAAAGAATTGTTTGTGAACAAAAGCTTCACGTATCTGTGCCTCAATACGTATCAGATGGTCAGTGGTGGATCGACCTTCGCGAAAACCGCACTGGTATGGGTCAAGGAGCTTGTTTGATTCTAGGAAATGTATCAGACGGCGGTTTATCATCTTCTCGAAGACCTTGCAGAGGCAGCTTGTTAGAGCTATGGGCCTGTAACTCGATACGGACGATGGATCCTTGCCCTGCTTCAGGATGGGGATCACTATGGCCTCTTTCCAGGCAGAGGGGATCTCGCCGGAGGTCCATATAGAATTATAGAGACAGAGAAGGGTTTTCGTTTCAGAGGGTAGGTTTTTCAACATGTCATATAGTATACGGTCAGGGCCTGGGGCAGATTGCTTGCAACAGGTGAGTGATGCATGCAGCTCTGCTAGGGAGAAAGGTAGGTTATATGGCTCGTTCCCAGTGCTCTTTCGGTCTATTTTTTGTTTTTCTATAGCTGTTTTATATCTTATAAATGCTGGTGAATAGTGTGAGGAACTGGACACATGTTGAAAATGTGCACCCAGATGGTTCGCTTGGTCCTCAAGGCTGTCTCCCTGCGTGTGTACCAGGGGAGGTGGATGTGTTTGTCGTCCTCTTACTCTATTGACCCTGCTCCAAACCTTGGCCTCATCCGTGTACGAGTTGATACTTGATAAAAATGTTTTCCAGCTGTCTCTCCTGGCTTGTCTGCGTGTTCTCCTACCTTGGGACTTGATTTTCTTGAAATTTACAAGGTTTTCAGCAGTAGGATAATCGCGAAGCTGCCTCCATGCTTTGTTCTGCTGCCTACGTGCATTCCGGCATTGTTCATTCCACCACGGAACACGACGTTTGCTAGAAAGTCCACTTGTTTGGGGAATACACTTAGAGGCTGCATCAATTATGAATTTAGTAAAATACTCGACGGCACCATCAATTCTGAGCGATGAAATGTTCCCCACGAGAATTTACTGGTAAGAGTTTGGAATGTATCCCAGACCGCTGCATCAACCTTCCACCGGGGGGCATGTGGTGGTGACTCATATTGTCTTGTTGCTCTCAGCAGTACTGGGAAATGGTCGCTCCCGTAAGGGTTTTTTATAACTTCCCATTCAAGTTCTGAAAATAGAGACGGGGAAGCTATGCTAAGATCAATAGAAGAAAAGGTTCTATTTGCGATACAGTAAAATGTAGGTTCCTTCTTATTCAGGAGACACGCACCAGAGGAAAAAAGAAATTGTTCAACAAGACGGCCTCGCGCATCGATACGAGAGTCGCCCCACAGACTGCTGTGTGCATTGAAATCGCCAAGAACAAGATAAGGTTCTGGCAATTCGTCTATAAAGGACTGAAATTCATGTTTGTGTAAGTGGTAATGTGGGGGTATGTAAAGCGAGCAAATGGTGATGAGTTTGTTCAGAAGGACAAGTCGAACTGCCACTGCTTCAAGAGGCGTTTGTAGCTGCAAACGTTGACATGCTATGCTTTTGTGAATTACAATGGCAACACCGCCTGATGATGCGAGAGCATCATCGCGATCTTTACGAAACGTAACATACTGTCGGAGAAAATTTGTATGTTTCGATTTTAAGTGCGTTTCCTGTACACACAGCACTTTTGGATTGTGTTGGTAAAGAAGTTCTTGGACATCGTCGAGGTTCCTAATAAGGCCTCTGACGTTCCATTGAATGATTTGTGTATCCATAATGAAAGTAAATTGGTGCTGTGTGGACAAAAAGGAAGTGTTGCCTTAGATTACAGAGCCGTTTGCGGCCCTGTAATTTTGGTTTTGTCTTTTCTAGAGCGGTCCAAAGAATTTGGCCGCTCTTTAGGTGCTGGTTGCACCACCTTGCTTGGGGTAGTGTCCATAGCCTCTTGTGAAGCGCTGGACACTCGCTCTAACGAGCGATGTGTACGTCGTGTAGCCTTCGCCTCGAGGGACGAAGGCTGTGGCCTCACCAGCCCGGAGGCCGATGGAACCTCCTTAGCCTCTGAGCTGCGATGGCTGCTGCCAGCGCTAGTAGAGGCCTCTGGTGTGGCCGATTTCGAGGGAGGCAGGGCAGCCTCAGCTGCTCCCACCATGGGGGCGGGTGGAAGTCGCCTCAATACGCTGCGCGTGCCTTGGGCGACCGCCGGGGTCCGTCGTGGTGCTGCCCCCTGTTGCACCACTTCGGCAAAAGAAGTTTTCATCGAAAATGCAGGTGAAAGACGCTGTCGTGCTTCCCGGAAACTGATATTTTCTTTGACTTTGATAGTAATGATCTCCTTTTCTTTCTTCCAGGCTACGCAAGATCTGGAATATGCAGGGTGGCTGCCATCGCAGTTCGCGCAATGGGCCTCAGCAGTACAGTCATCAGCAGAGTGATCTTTTGTAGCACATTTCGCACAAGTTAGTCGTCCTCGGCAGCTTTGAGAGGCATGACCAAACCTCTGACACTTGTAGCAGCGTCGTGGATTTGGGATGTAGGGTCTAACACGCAGTTTGAGGTAGCCTGTTTCGATTGCATCCGGGAGTGTGCTAGAGCCAAAAGTAAGTACTATGTGTTTGGTTGGTAGTTCTTTGTTATCGCGCCTGATTTTATGCGTTGTACATTTATAACATTTTCTTCTTTCCATCCATTCAGGAGTTCTTCATCAGTCAAATCCATGAGGTCGTCGTCTGAAACCACACCCTTGACGGTGTTCATTGTTCGGTGTGGACTAACAGATATGGTTTTATCGCCAAATGCCACCAGGTTTGTTAGTTTCTCGCACTGCATCTTGTCTTTTACTTCAATGAGAAGGTCCCCAGTTGCCATCTTGGTGGCTTTGTAGCCACTTCCAATTACCTCCGTGAGACATTTTGACACCAAGAAGGGTGAAATGTTTGTTGCTTTTTATCAGTGCTTTCACAGTGAATCACATGATACTTTGGGAATGTGTCTCGTTTCTTCAAAAAGAATTCAAAGGTTGCATCGGTGCGCCCCCTTTTGGGGGGACGATCAGGTGAGAAGGGTTTCGAGGGTCCCATGGAATGAGTTGTTTGTTCGGTATCAATGCCAGTCACCCACCACCGAGCCCAACGAGGGGACACGGCAGAGATTGTTATGAAGCAAGCACTGCCATGCCAACTGTACATTGTTACTATAACCGCATATGTTATAATCAAGGTAGATCATAACACACAAGGTTAACCCTTGCTGCCAGGAATGTTGGAAGTAAATGGAAGAGAGAAGAAGACAGGAAAGATTGAAGGTGAGAGGGATAGGCGAAGATTGGAGAGAGAGAGACAGGAAAGGCAACTACCGTTTTCCCCCGGGTGGGTCAGTCCGGGGGTGCCGTCTACGTGAAGCGGAGGCCAAAGAGGTGTGTTGCCTCCACCGAGGGGCCATAAAGGTCCAAGCACTCAGCATTGGCTCAACCCCCAGGATCCCCTTTTCCCCGGACACGGCTAAGCCACGCACGGTTAAGCGTGGGAGGGTCCGACCCCCATGTGCTCGGGTCCGTGGTGTCGCAACCCACCAAACGCCTGCTTACGCAGGCGCCCCTGCGGGGTCGACTTTTCTTGCGCACGTGTCTAGTACACAGGGAACTTTGCGTTTTGAATC
>NW_023606543.1:0-40001 GCF_013339745.2 Dermacentor silvarum
GGTTAGCTATGGTTGGCAAACAATTACTTTCCGGTTGTGCAAGCAAGCATTCGTGGATATTATATGAGTGATGGGGAGAGCTCTCTCATGGCTTGACGTTATACGTAATATATCATGAACAGCCGGTGAATACCTTCGCTGTTTTGTAAATAAGGCTGCATTTTTCTGTTATATGCATTGTTGCAGTGCTCCTCTTTACTATGCTTTCAGTGGCGATGGTTCTCTTGCACTGCATCAATCTGCAATCTGTCAATTTACAGCGAGCCCTTTTATACTGACGCTGTTTGATATGGTTTCTGTTTACCGCATTTTCAATTGCAGTATCACACAGTGTGTATATACAACAACGTACAACAGTATTGATTGCGGTGACTGTCACTCCTATCACCAATGCAAGTCGCAGCTCTCGCAGCAAGTGGTCATGTAGGCCGAATGCATCGTCTTCGGCCGTGTTGTGCGCTTGCTGTGGACGCTGAAAGTTGTGCGTGATACCCCTGCACCTTGTGTGCGCTTTACGTCCTTTCTGCTATTCTTCACATGTTTAACCGCCCCGCGCAGGACAGCCTACCGGAACAATATCCAGTTAACCTGCCCTTCCTTTCTGCTCTTCCTTTCTCGCGCTCTCTTGGGCCGCGTTCTCTCGCACGGCAGAGCCAGTTCACACCCACGGCGCAGCGAGTCGGGGACGAGGACTTCGCGACAGGAAGAGCGTCTCCACGATGTCGAGACGTGCAAGTCCTCGCCCCGCCAGAAGCAAACACGTAGGTCGAGGATCGCAACCGGTGCGACTGGTTGCTTCGCTGGCGCCCGAAGGAAAGCGGACGGACCCGCTCGAGCCTTTCGGTCGAGGCCGCCCGTCGGAAGGAAACCAGCGAGAGCGAGCATTCGAAGCCGTGCATGCGTCCTTCAATCTTGCCACGGAAAACTATGCGGCTAACGTTTGCGCCGGCATGTGTGCAGTTGGGCGTAGCTTGTTCTCTCGCACGGCAACTATATATATGTATATAGTTGTTTACAGCTGGGCTTCCCTAAGCGTGCGGTGCTCGCCCAGCAAGCGGTATATAGGGAGCAGTGCGTTTCTTAGCTGAAACCACATATACATTGCTTGCGATTTACACAAGCAACACCTCTGTGGATGTCGGTACGGTTATCTCGCAAAACACTAATAGCACACTTGCGGACGGACAGCTTGACAATCGCACAACACAATAGAGGCGCATACTCACGCAGAGTGCTAACCGGCACCTTAGGGATTTATTTCCAAGCCGGCAGGACGTAAATATTGGGAGGACACATTTGCCGAGTCAAAGTAGCGTGCACTGGCCAAGTGAAGGTCGTTACGCCGCAACCACGTTACGAACGTCTATTTCATTGTGCGCATTCGTATTAGAACGCGCCTGTCACCGCTTGAGCGGTCGAGGCGGCGGCAGGTCACTGCTGAGCGTTCAGCATCCGGACTGCCGCCAAAGGAAAGCGCGGTTGCAGGCGCGTCGCTTATTTATCGACCGATTGTCCCACTTCCATCTGTCTCGGGCCCCCGTCGTGCGTCGCCTCGCCGATCACGCGCCAAGAGACGTCGTCAATGCCGCTATATGTTTTGCGTCGGCGAAGCTGTATCGGACGCGATCGCCGCGTGTGAAAAGAGGCTGGCCAAGGGGAGAAGGTGACGGGGGCGGAGAAGAGGCGCTGGAGCAAGCCGTCGTAAAACGAGTCGTAGTGGGCGAGTTATGACGGAACTCTCGAGGGAAGAGTGAGACGTCGATGACCGGCTTTGTCTTTGTTCTCCTGTCCCTGTAGCCGCGCGTCTGGGCGCCCTTCCTGCGATCTTTTGTGTCTCGCAATAGCGGCGAACGTGTCTTCTAACAAGTGCGACGTAGACATCGCGTATACTGTCCGTACTACTCGAAGAGCCACTTTGGGCCTTGCCAGATATTTTCTTGCGATTACCTGGCGGAAAGTCGGGAAATGTCGGGAAGTGGGGGCTTCTATACTGGCAGGTTCGTCGGAGAGCGAGGACGTGTGCGACCAGTGTTTTGTCTTCTACAGTTGTTTGCAGGATTTCAATATTTTGAAGTAATCGAATTAACTACCTAAAAAGATGTATCCTGACACCTTTGGGTAAGTGCATGAAGCGCGGTCGTTCGCAACGCGCCTTTCGGGGCAGCAGTTGTTGTCAGTGTTCCTCTCACAAAATCAGCTGCTCGCCGTCTTAGTTGTCAGTGAATGCACTGTTGTCGTCGTGCCGTTGTTGCGGCATCATCGCCGTCGTGTCATTGTCGTCGTTTTCGTCGGGAAAAATAAACGCGGGAATTAAGTCACAATTAAAGCTTTGGTTTCGATAGTCGTTTGCTTCGCGTACTTTATAAATACTATACTCGAGCAAATGGAAGTATTATAAGAGGCATTACGGGAGAACCCAGGATCTTTATTAGTATTTTATTTATTACAAATACTTTATTTGCGCAAGGTAATGAGAAGTAGCACATGCAAGAAAATTAGACAGGAAGAGAAGACACCACAGCGCCTTGCTTTACTTGTGCAGCCATGACCCTGCTTTAGGCCAAACTGTGTTTAATGTAAGACAAAACTTCTGTATCCCGGTACTCTATATATGGCGTCACAGCACCCTTTAAGGAACTAGCAAAGATGGTGGCGCCATGTTTCCCTTTGGGTAGTATTGTCAGAAATATATATCGCACGGTAGGTATTTTGGGTGCATTTTCTGGCCGGGTTATTAGCCAGCCTTGGCGCGTCTCCGTAGAAACCCGCGGCACATTGTCCAGATATTCCGCCGCGTCAAAAAACAAAAAAAGAATTAAAAAGAAGGCATTCTTTCAGTTAATCCGGAGACCCCCCCCCCGTATGTACAGTGTCGCTCATAACTTCGGTGCAGATTCCGAACCTTAAATTCTGTGAATACATCAGTATCTACATCGCACAACAACTGTCATATACGCAAGAGCTTAAAGAGAATATCGACCCAGGTTAAAAGCATCGTAGGAGCGCAAACCAGTAACATGAACGATGAGCACTTTAAAAGGGAGGTGAAGGGAAAGCCAAAGTTCTGGGGCGTGTAGGTCGTGATCATTTGATTAGTCTTTTTCGGCCACTAAATGCATCTTACTGCATGCGTTCGTCGAACGGTTACGGCGCTGCTTATGGACCCACTTCTTTCCGGACACTGCTTTAATGAAACACGGGCGGAAACGTTCCAGTCTCCGGTGCTCACTGCGACGTGGAAGACAGCAGAGACGTCGGGTTGCAGGGAGGTCTAATACACCCAGAAGCGGCACAGTGGGTCTAGATTCGTTCGGTATCGATATGATCGACCGCGTTCAGATGAAGCGCCCCCTTCAATTCTGACGGGGTCCTGAACCGTCGTTGTGCTCTTCTACTTTTTTTTTTCTCTGCCCTACTTCTTTTTCCGCTTCACATCTGCGCTCAGTTTATACTTTTCTGCTGCTCAGTGCGCCTCTATACGCCTCTGTTCTGGAAGCGGTGTCCGATAGCATCTGCGCAGCCCTGTTTCGTGAAGCGCCAGGCTTGCATCGAGCCGAGCGGCCGAGGATAACGCTTCGATCATCCCCGAGACCCGTCGATGTTTGTTAGAGAGAGGCAGCGAGAATACAGCGTCCTCGGGCTCAACAGCTAATTTATTCTCGCCGAATCGCTGTTTCGGCGGATACATCGAGTGAGCTGCGCAACTGATCTCTGGGGCTTGAGTTGCCGGTACGCACTCGGTACTCGTAATGAATGCAATCTCGTTCCAGCTTAAGTTCGTCCGGGGAAGTGGTGCTTTATTTTCGTTCGGTCGTGTGAGGTCGGGCTGTTTGGAAGTGTTCAGAAGGGGTTAAGGCGATTAATGATTGTTGTGTAGAGATGTTGCTTTTTTCCTCCTTTGAATGTCTGTCTCACCATTTTCCTGTGTAGGGTAGCCTACCGGATGCTTTTCAGGCTAACCTCCCTAGCGTCCACTTTTAATATTCTTTTTTTCTTTTTGCGTGCGGTGTGGCGACAGCGCGTGTGCATGTGTTAATATCAATACTGAAGCTAGTTACGGAAGTTTCTTACACGCCACGATAAAACTTTAAAAAAGTAGCTGAAAGTTTATCGATAAACCATTAGCTTTTGACTGGTTTGATTGCTTCCTTACTACGAGGTTGTTACTGGCAAACCCATTTGTCGTGTAAATTTTTTAGTATTTTGTTCGCCGCTTTTTCAGTCTAACTTATCAACCTGTTGTCCCAATTTGATGGACATCACTGCGCAGGCATAAGTACGACGCCGAAACCACTATCGAAGACTTCGTTTTGGGTCCTTGATCTCATGCCAACTTTATAAAAGTAATTTTTCACCCAACTAATTTCTCTCCTTCTCTCTGCAAAAGTAATTGGGGGCAGTTCCGGGCATTTACTCCATCAGCAGCTAGCTATGAACTGGGTCTGATTTGTGCAACCGTCCGTCCTCTGCTATGCACCATGTCCACAAACTCGCCCGAGCTTCACGCTCACCATAAGGCGATGAAAAACAAAACGTCTCCGACCACCGTTGCTGTTTGATGTGCTACGCATACCCCGAGAGTGGTGGCATTTTTGAATATATTTAGGAGGTCACATTAGGCAATAGAGTAGCGGGCAAACACGACATAGCGGGCATCGCGAAAAGGAAGTTTTTCTAAGATAATGGCGGTGTCCGCTGTGAGAGCCTGCTGCCGTCGGAGTAAATGAGTTCAGGCAGACGGAGGAATCGCTGAAGTCTGCTGATTATTATTATATTACTATACACTGGATGAAATACTCAGCCTCATTAATATACCGCAACGTGCTGTATAGTTGTAAATGCCTTGCCTCCTCCTCTTCATTCACCGCTTTTAACCGTCCCTCATTCGTCGTGCAGAGTAGCTGGCTAGAACGAACTATAGCTTTGCGCGAACCTCTCGTGCCTTTCAGCTAATATATTCTATCATTATCTCCCTGTTGACGCATGTTCCTGAAAGCGATGGTTCAGCGCTGTATTTTATGCCTTTATGGGATATCTTCCCACCCTCGGGCCTCGATGTCAAACACCTTTTATAATGCAGTTTTGGAGGAATGCGGTCGCCGTTGCAGGAGTCGTCCCAGACGGATTTTGCTAGGCGGACTCTTCGGGCGTAACGCAAGATCGAGCTCGTCTTGCTAGCGCGGTGACCCGATTGCGTACGTTAAGGGTGTTTCGACACGTTACAGGCCTGAGCCATCGTGCAACGACTCTAGTGATGAGGCTTCAAGCTTTGAAAAAAAAAAAGAAAAAGAAAAGATGCGCGGGCTTCGAGCGCATATCTGCACCGCACGTGCGTTGATGGGTGCTGCACTGCGCTCGCGCGCGCCTCGAGTTCGGGCTCCCTTATCTCCGGTGCTTTCCCGTCAATCTCGGCGCTTCTCGCAGGTCGTTGGGCAAACACAAAACGCGATGCGAAGGGAGTCTGCCTGTGACCAAGTGCAAAAAACAACGAAAAACGCGAACGCTAAGCACCAAGTGCTCAGCGTCGCTATGATATACGCAATGGTTGGAGCCAGGGTATATATGGGGGAATGGAGAATGCAGCGGGCAGGCCGGATGGAACGATATGGACGCATGATTGATATGCCATTGGGACCATTAGTATCGTTTCTCGCGTTCCATATGCCGTATAGCCTCGATACGCTGACTCGAAACGCTGTCATTTGTTTTGGCTGCGCGTATACTTTGGGTTCGATGATGACTCGAGCGCTTATCGCGTTCGCTCGTTCACCTGCGTTTGCACGTTGTGTTTGTGGTGCCGGTCGTTTTGCCGGCACGATCGATGTGGCTTTCGAGGTTCATTTTCAAACTGCGCAGCATGCGGCGTCCCTTTTTTTCTTTCTTTTTTTTTTTTCTTTTTTTTTTTTTTGGGGGGGGGGGGGGGTCACAGGCTTTACATTGCACAACTTTTCCCCAGTAGTCCCGATGAACCGTGTAGCTCTTACAGTTTCGTCCTCACGTTTTGCCTTCCTGACGAGGAAAGAAAGAAAAAAAAAGTGCTTATAGTTTCCGATGACGACCTCGTTTGACACTCGTCTTATCGAGATGACCAGTCGCTGTGCGTATGCGACAGTACGCTGAAAGCGGGTCACTGCTTTCTTTCACTTGTCTCTAGCTGTCACGGTAGACACGAAAATTGCTTTCCTGAACAGCATTGCTGGATTTAGATTTTTTATGCGTCGCGCTGGGGATGTTAACGTCTTTACTTACGATTATTTTTGTCTATTTCTTGGTTTCCTTTGAAAGTTTCGTTCGAAGCGATTTCACGTAGTCTTTCTGAATAAAATACAACTTCCTTGGTAAATGAATCGAGAACGGTCAATATTTTTCTAGGCCAGGCGTCTCGCTATACAAGCCGAATCGACGCAAGCCTCGCTTCAGTGAACATGATTGCTTCAGGAATGAACCAGCAGGTTTTCGTATCACTAGCAGTAACGAAATCATTTATCGATGTTTCTGCCTCAGCTTGAATTCGCGGCGTGTGTCAATAATACGTTTCTGACAGTTTCTATTATAGTGGAATCGAGGAAACCACAAACAGTAAATGATACCATAATGAACGCTGCAATGCACTATTTGCATTACCGGGTAGTGTTTGGATTCTCTGATTACCGTTCTAACGAATATCAGGGGTGTGGAACCTAGCTGTCTTGTACCCTGCTAATCGACGCTGTTCTTCGTGGCTAAGTACGAGTGGTGATTTTAGCGTTCCTTCCTTTATTGCTCATGCTAGAGAAAAAGTAAAGCTTTGCAGATCGTTTATGCCTTGAAATGCGATGCCATGCGCTGCCGCGAGCCACAATACATAAATAGCAAACCGTAGGAGATGTGTCAAGACCTAACACCTGCAACAAAGAGGTGCGTTGCCAGTACTGACACCTAGGTAGCGAAGGGAACGTTACACTTTTTATCATCGTCATAATCATCATTTAGCAACTTGAAAAATATCGTGAAATGAAACAACCAGGAATGCAACTACAACCAATACAAACAACGCTATTAAAAGGTACAACAAGATAAGAAAGAGAAAATATTAACACAGTAACAACGTCTTACACTGCAACGCAACGAGACTGTTTCATGTGTAGAACCTACGTGATAATTACTCGATTAGTTATTGTTTCGGCGCCATCGTTCTTAGGTTCGTATTCGAGTCGATGTTGAGACCTAATATATTAGCACTCCGATACAAATGGCACTAATTTCAGAAAAATTCCGTGTGGCTATAATTACTTGACTGCTTCATCTCCAGATCTCTATGTTGGCCAGTTTCACAGACTCAAGCGCGTCTAAAGTGCTTCATCATACGCATCGAATCAATTTTTTTTTCCCGTGGGGTGGCATAAAATTCAACGGCTGACTGAAATACTAAATCTGACTTGCCGACCTAGCTTATTTTCTTTAGATGTGGACTAACTGAGGGATTTAACCGTCATGTAAATCAACCGCCATTGCTGATATCTTTTAATTGACTTAGCCAGAAATCTTTATACCAGTTTTCTTCTCTCGAGTTTTCTGTTTTGTCGTCGTGTGCCTGCGCACGCCTCTACGTAGTCAAAATTATACGAGTACACATTTGCTACTGATTTTGCTTGTTTTGTTTCAATTCTCGCTGCTGCATTTCATTTATCATTCTCTCTCTCAAACTTTTCACGCTATCGTCCGCTGCCATTGCTAGGAATAGATTGTCAGGTGTGTGAAATACTTTCTCTGTTCAGTATATCTATTGCGGCTGGACCCGCCTAATGTGAGATTTCTTATAAGCCCGTCCTCTTACAAACTCAAGTGTATGCGCGATACATAATTTACGTTCGTGCTACAATATATCAATAAGGTGTGCAGAACAAGCCCAAAAAATGTTGTTTTTTTTCGTGGCTCCTTGTTTGAATTACCGACAGTTGTTCTTAAGATCTGACTACGTTTTGATTTCATGGCCTTTGGTGGGGCATTCTGTTCAGGCAGTGCTGAAGCGGCGCACAGCATGTGATGCAGAGATGAACTATCTGCTTTTCTTAATACCTTTTCTTTTACTTTTGACATTATAATGATCACGCAGACTTGGTATAGTCTAGAAGACCAGGTTTACAGGCAAGATAATTATAACACTTACTTCCTCAATCGTACAAAGAAAAAAGGTGGTGGCCTTGCCGTGTTAATAAAGAACGGCATAGACTCTCGGATAGTACCAGAATTTTCTTTTATTAATTCTGACATTGAATGCTTAACTCTAAAGTCACGAAACTACGTTTACTCTGTCATATACAGACCACCTGATTCATCTGTAAATAACTTCACTAGTGTTCTTGAAAAATTATTCAATTACGTAAATGACAACAACTTAAGACTAATTCTTGGTGGTGACATTACCATCAACATACTGGAGTCTTCTCCCCTCGTAATTGAGTTTATGGCTATGGTTGTGTCAAATGGTTACGAGATAGTAACAGATACCCCCACACGTATCACACCAAATTCGGCAACTTTAATTGATGTTTTTATTACCAACATAAACAAAGATAACGTAGAGTCAGGTGTATTGTGTTGCGATATGAGCGACCACCTAGCACTTTATTTTAATACAGACAGTGATACCAAAAAGCCCACGTAGTTACCGACTAGAACAGTTCAAGATATCACGCCTCTTACCTTAGCTGCTTTTAGCACAAGTCTTTCCCAAACAGATTGGAGTACAGTCTACCTTTCATTAACTGCAGATTTAGCCTACGAGACATTCATAGCTATCCTTAAACAAATTTATCTTAAGCATTTTAAAGAAAAGGTTGTAAAAAATGCCGTAAAAATCGAAAACCATGGATAAATAATGAATGTTTAAAAATGATCAAAAATAAAACGAAACTTTTTAGAAGGTTTTTAAAAACTAGAGACCTGTCAGACCTAAAAACATTTAAAGAATTCCGCAACAAAGTAAATGCGTTTATTAGGAAAGGAAAAAGATATTATTTAAGTCAACAATTTAATCCAGACTGCTGCAATGAGAGTGCAAACATCTGGAGGAAGCTTAATACGTTACTTCACAGGACATCTATTTGCTCAGGAATTACGGAAATAAAAATAGATGGCCAGATTGTTAAAGATCTAGAGCTTGCCCAAAAATTTAACCACTTTCTCATAAACGTTGTAAAGCCAACGCAAAAATTACAGCCAACGCTAACTCGTGCAGAGACGACAGAAACAAACAGCATCTTTTTGGAACCAACCGACGATCAAGAAATAGCCTTAACGTTCTCTGCGCTAAAGAACACCAGCGCGCGTGACATAGACGGCTTTCAGATATCTCCGATCAAGCATGTAATCCATATTATAGCTCCTGTGCTCACTCACATTTATAACCTGTCTTTATCGACAGGCTGTTTTCCAAAACAAATGCAAACGTCTGTTGTCACTGTGCTATATAAAAAAGGAGACAGAAATGACCTTACGAACTACCGACCCATTTCTATATTACCGATATTTTCAAAAGGCTTTGAAAAAATTATTTTTAAGAGAGTCATAAACTTTTGCACCAAATTTCACATAATAAAAAAAATCACAGTATGGTTTCATGAAAGGCAGGTCGACTGAGACTGCTTTACTAGCCCAAAAAGAAATAATTCTAAAATCTTTTGAAGATAAGAAACTCTGCATTGGAATCTTTGTAGATTTTTTCCAAGGCCTTTGATCGTCTCTGTCATTACACTTTAATTGAAAAACTAGAAATGTATGGAATTCGTGGCATCCCACTTTCACTCTTGAAATCATACCTCAAGTGCCGATCGCAATGTGTAAAAATTAACAATTACTTCTCTTCTCTTCAGCCGATGACCACTGGGGTACCACAGGGTAGCATTTTAGGGCCGCTGCTTTTTAACCTGTACATCAACGATATTGTAAAAATTAGTGATAAACCTAAATATATAATCTATGCCGATGACACTAGCATTTTCTTCACTGGTAACGATATGGGTGCATTGACTACACTTATTAACACTACATTAGAGAGCCTAAATCCATGGAGTGAGCAAAATTCATTAGTCATTAACGCATCCAAAACAAAAGCTGTAATTTTTCACTCGCGGATGCAGATTACTTCTCCAGGTGATGCCTTACGCTTATGTAGTGCGACGATTGAAATTGTAGAGACGGTTAAAACTTTAGGAGTGTTTTTAATTGTAGAATGTCATGGGAACCACAAATTAGTAACTTAATAACTAATATTTCCAAATGTGTAGGTATACTTGCACGACTGCGTTCCTTGCTTCCAGTTTCCGTTAAGATAACACTTTATAACAGCTTGTTTTTATCGCATGTCAGTTATTGTTTTCTGGTATGGGGAAGCACAACAGCAACGAACATTAATAGACTATACAAACTACAGAAAAAAGCGATTAGGCACATTGCTAATGTTGACTATTATGCGCACACGGGTGAATTATTTAAACGGTTTAACATTATTCCAATTCATCAGCTTTACGAGTATTACCTAGCAATAAGATATAAAAAATCCCTGCTCAATAGCAGTCGCGCTTTTTTTGGATATTTTTCAACTAGAACCATACATTATCCCATACCCTACTCGTCACCAACAACACTGGATCATTACATTCTGCAGAACACACCTCGGCCGACAAATGCTTCGCTTCACTGTTCCTGTTTTATTAAACAAATTATTTCAAAAAAGAATAAAAATTGAAGAATGTGGCGCACGTGCTATTAGGGAAGCACTTTTATCATGAAATCAACGCAATATTATTTATCACTAATAAAACTTTCAGCGTATATTGTAATTTGTCTTCATGTATTGTACTGTGTAATTTAACCATAAAGGAATCTATGTATCTATATTTTCATTTCGTGATGAATCTATGTGTATTACAAGTTGTAAAATATTAACCCTTTCCAGCTATGAATGAATTTTTGTTCGTCTGTCCTCAATGCTTTCCATGTATCAGGGAGGCTCGGGTTCCCCTCAAGTGACTAATGTCACTTTTATCCCGAGCCTGCCCTCATCCTTGAGATGAAAATAAACTGATTTGATTTCATTTGATTAAGATTACAGTTGCGTGCATACCATGTGTTTAGCGAAGGAAACGTGAAAAAGGTACGCGGCAGAGGTGTGTTAGTGTTTATTATTTTATTTACTAAGCAGAAAATCTTGTAGTTGCGTATGTCAGTAAACGCCAGTATACAAAGCCTCTGAAATAGAGGATTAGAGGGATGACGCACCGAGGAGAAAGTAATCGCACGAACAGCTCGTTTTTGTAATCGGAATAACGGAGTAAGGTATGTTAAGTACGTTTGGCCCCACGACTCGCAACAATAGCTAAAGTGACAATGAAATAGGCTAAAATATAATGTTCGCAGCAATGTCAAGTCAAGGTATCGACGTGCTCGTATGAGAGTGTAACAGCTGAATGACAACTTTTTGCAAACGTTATTGATTCGGTCTCTCCAGTTAAGGTTACTGTCAAATATAATGCCTAGATAATTAACAGTCGGAACACATTCAATGGTTCGATTGTTTAATGATAGACTAATTGAAACGTAGTTCAAAGTTTTCATCCGTGAATGGAAAATAACGTATTTTGTTTTATCGGCATTTAGGAGCAGTTGATTTTCACGAAACCACATAGAAACAGCTAGTAGTTCATGGGATACAGTATATTGTAAGGTTTCAAATGAACTACCTATGAATAAAATTACAGTATCGTCCGCATTCATTAATGCATTAGACGATTGTAGAATCCGCGGGAAATCATTAACATATAGAGCGAATAAAATGGGACCCAATACGCATCATTGTGGTACACCACATGTGACATTCCTAGACTAGGATAGAAAACCGCCAATTAGTACTTTAGGCTTTCGCGATGTGAGATAACTGGAAAAGAAGTCATGAGCGCCATCAATAATACCATAGCACTTGAGTTTTTTCAGTAGCGCCGAGTGACAAATGGTATCAAATGCCTTTTTTATGTCGATAAAAATTCCAATAGTAATCTTTTGATGATTGAGGCCAGAGTTGAGGGTTTGAGATAAAGTAAGCATAGCTGTTGATGTGGATTTCTCTGGGACGATCGAAACCATGCTGTTCCGGGCAAATTATGTTATTCTTGCTAAGGAAGTCCTTCAGCTGTTGAGCGATAAATTTTTCAAATATGTTGTTTACTATACTCAATACGGATATTATTGTGTAGTATTATTATTAGTAGCTGTATTATAGTATTATTAGTATGTATTATTACTATTATTATTATTATTATTATTATTATTATTATTATTATTATTATTATTATTATTATTATTATTGGTATGTAATGTAATGTATGTGTATGTATGTTTGCCGGCAGTCGGAGGCAAAGTCTTGTCGAACACTTACGAGAACTATTTTCATCTAAACAGGCACAAGATTGTATCGCCGCCGATCAGCTGAGAAGAGGAATCTGCGACTACTGGACCGAATGACGGCCCCAGGATCAACCGGCCATCTGCGAAACCTGTCCCTGCTGGCAGGCTACGTCATTCATTGAAGTAACTGCCGCCTCTAGATTCTACCGGAGTGTGGCGCCTGGGATCGTCCTTTCAAGGATAAAAGACGCCCCCCAGCACAAGCGCTTCGCAGTCGGCGGCAAAGTCTTGTCGAACACTTACGAGAACTATTTTCATCTAAACAGGCGCAAGATTGTATCGCCGCCGATCAGCTGAGAAGAGGAATCTGCGACTACTGGACCGAATGACGGCCCCAGGATCAACCGGCCATCTGCGAAACTTGTCCCTGCTGGCAGGCTACGTCATTCATTGAAGTAACTGCCGCCTCTGGATTCTACCGGAGTGTGGCGCCTGGGATCGTCCTTTCAAGGATAAAAGACGCCCCCCTAGCACAAGCGCTTCGCAGTCGGCGGCAAAGTCTTGTCGAACACTTACGAGAACTATTTTCATCTAAACAGGCACAAGATTGTATCGCCGCCGATCAGCTGAGAAGAGGAATCTGCGACTACTGGACCGAATGACGGCCCCAGGATCAACCGGCCATCTGCGAAACCTGTCCCTGCTGGCAGGCTACGTCATTCATTGAAGTAACTGCCGCCTCTAGATTCTACCGGAGTGTGGCGCCTGGGATCGTCCTTTCAAGGATAAAAGACGCCCCCCAGCACAAGCGCTTCGCAGTCGGCGGCAAAGTCTTGTCGAACACTTACGAGAACTATTTTCATCTAAACAGGCACAAGATTGTATCGCCGCCGATCAGCTGAGAAGAGGAATCTGCGACTACTGGACCGAATGACGGCCCCAGGATCAACCGGCCATCTGCGAAACCTGTCCCTGCTGGCAGGCTACGTCATTCATTGAAGTAACTGCCGCCTCTAGATTCTACCGGAGTGTGGCGCCTGGGATCGTCCTTTCAAGGATAAAAGACGCCCCCCTAGCACAAGCGCTTCGCAGTCGGCGGCAAAGTCTTGTCGAACACTTACGAGAACTATTTTCATCTAAACAGGCACAAGATTGTATCGCCGCCGATCAGCTGAGAAGAGGAATCTGCGACTACTGGACCGAATGACGGCCCCAGGATCAACCGGCCATCTGCGAAACCTGTCCCTGCTGGCAGGCTACGTCATTCATTGAAGTAACTGCCGCCTCTAGATTCTACCGGAGTGTGGCGCCTGGGATCGTCCTTTCAAGGATAAAAGACGCCCCCCTAGCACAAGCGCTTCGCAGTCGGCGGCAAAGTCTTGTCGAACACTTACGAGAACTATTTTCATCTAAACAGGCACAAGATTGTATCGCCGCCGATCAGCTGAGAAGAGGAATCTGCGACTACTGGACCGAATGACGGCCCCAGGATCAACCGGCCATCTGCGAAACCTGTCCCTGCTGGCAGGCTACGTCATTCATTGAAGTAACTGCCGCCTCTAGATTCTACCGGAGTGTGGCGCCTGGGGTCGTCCTTTCAAGGATAAAAGACGCCCCCCTAGCACAAGCGCTTCGCAGTCGGCGGCAAAGTCTTGTCGAACACTTACGAGAACTATTTTCATCTAAACAGGCACAAGATTGTATCGCCGCCGATCAGCTGAGAAGAGGAATCTGCGACTACTGGACCGAATGACGGCCCCAGGATCAACCGGCCATCTGCGAAACCTGTCCCTGCTGGCAGGCTACGTCATTCATTGAAGTAACTGCCGCCTCTGGATTCTACCGGAGTGTGGCGCCTGGGATCGTCCTTTCAAGGATAAAAGACGCCCCCCTAGCACAAGCGCTTCGCAGTCGGCGGCAAAGTCTTGTCGAACACTTACGAGAACTATTTTCATCTAAACAGGCACAAGATTGTATCGCCGCCGATCAGCTGAGAAGAGGAATCTGCGACTACTGGACCGAATGACGGCCCCAGGATCAACCGGCCATCTGCGAAACTGTCCCTGCTGGCAGGCTACGTCATTCATTGAAGTAACTGCCGCCTCTGGATTCTACCGGAGTGTGGCGCCTGGGATCGTCCTTTCAAGGATAAAAGACGCCCCCCTAGCACAAGCGCTTCGCAGTCGGCGGCAAAGTCTTGTCGAACACTTACGAGAACTATTTTCATCTAAACAGGCACAAGATTGTATCGCCGCCGATCAGCTGAGAAGAGGAATCTGCGACTACTGGACCGAATGACGGCCCCAGGATCAACCGGCCATCTGCGAAACCTGTCCCTGCTGGCAGGCTACGTCATTCATTGAAGTAACTGCCGCCTCTAGATTCTACCGGAGTGTGGCGCCTGGGGTCGTCCTTTCAAGGATAAAAGACGCCCCCCTAGCACAAGCGCTTCGCAGTCGGCGGCAAAGTCTTGTCGAACACTTACGAGAACTATTTTCATCTAAACAGGCACAAGATTGTATCGCCGCCGATCAGCTGAGAAGAGGAATCTGCGACTACTGGACCGAATGACGGCCCCAGGATCAACCGGCCATCTGCGAAACCTGTCCCTGCTGGCAGGCTACGTCATTCATTGAAGTAACTGCCGCCTCTAGATTCTACCGGAGTGTGGCGCCTGGGGTCGTCCTTTCAAGGATAAAAGACGCCCCCCTAGCACAAGCGCTTCGCAGTCGGCGGCAAAGTCTTGTCGAACACTTACGAGAACTATTTTCATCTAAACAGGCACAAGATTGTATCGCCGCCGATCAGCTGAGAAGAGGAATCTGCGACTACTGGACCGAATGACGGCCCCAGGATCAACCGGCCATCTGCGAAACCTGTCCCTGCTGGCAGGCTACGTCATTCATTGAAGTAACTGCCGCCTCTAGATTCTACCGGAGTGTGGCGCCTGGGATCGTCCTTTCAAGGATAAAAGACGCCCCCCTAGCACAAGCGCTTCGCAGTCGGCGCAAAGTCTTGTCGAACACTTACGAGAACTATTTTCATCTAAACAGGTGAGCTACTCTTCCCTAGAGCTCATTTGTGTGCCGCCGCCGCCACCGACTGTTGCCATGATTGATGCTGATTATTGATATTTGACGTGATCCTTGTGCGAAATTCTTAACTTGTTTTGTGCTTCGCCATGACATTGATTTGTTCGGTTTGTTCAAATCGGCTGTCAAGTGATGGCTGATTCTTGTCCTGTGTGGAATGTAAGAATGGCTTTCACTTGGAGAAAACATGCTCGGGTGTTGCGGAAAGCACTTTTCTGTCGATGGGATTCTCAAAACGGGAGACTTGGAAATGCAAGCACTGTAGATAATCTACTGGGGAATCCACCTCAGGACAACTTCGCAACTCGGCTGCATCTGCAGACGCCGATGACCCTAGCTCTCAGTTGGGCTCTCTCCGGGAACAACTACAGGGAATCAATGACATGGTTGTTACTCTTTTGCCCCTTAAAGAAAAGGTAGACCAGTTACTTGCACTAAAGCCCCGGATCGATGAGGTGTTATCCTTGAAGGAAACAGTGCTGGAGTTGCAAAGCTCTGTGCTGTATCTGGCAACAGGTTATGACACAGTCCTGGCTCAGACTAAGGAATCGGATTCAGCCATAAAAGGTCTTGAAACCCAAGTAGAATCTTTAACAGAATGTTTAAGAAAACAGTCTGAGGAAATAGCTCAATTTTGCGCTGAGCGCAACAAGGACGAGCAGTACAGCAGGCTTTCCAATTTGGAACTCCACGGACTTCAATTTTCTTCAGGGGAAGATCTGCGTGCTGTCATAGCAGAACTTGCACAGAAGCTAGCTTTGACAGAATTCAACCCTCGGGATGTTGTAGTGGTCCACCGATTACCCGCCAGAAAGGATAAAGTACCACCGGCACTATTTAGATTCTCTAGCCCGACATTACGGTACACTTGGCTGGCAGCACGTCGCAAACTACGTGACTTGGCACAGAAAAAAACTACCCCATGATGTACCTAAACGAAAATTTGACTCAGACTAACAAAGAACTATTCTGGAAAGCTCGTACCAAAGGCAAGGAAAGCTCCTGTAAGTATGTGTGGGTTAAAAATGGCAAGATTTTTGCTCGAAAAGAAGACGGAGCCCTGTGCTCCGTATCGCCACGGTCGCCGACGTTGATAAGATGACTTAGAAAATGGCAGTCAACTATCACTCCCTTCCAGATTTTTGTTCACTTGGAACAGTCTTTGACGTCACTGATAGCCCGTCCTTTTCCGTTATTCATGTAAACGTGAGAAGTATAAGGAAACATTGGAATCAGTTTCTTGTTGATACCACTAACATATTCAGCTTAGTAGATGCTCTCGTTCTTACAGAAATTAACGCTCAAGATGATAGGTTATTCCAATTACGCCTACCCGACTTTCAAGAGCATTTTTTAACTAGAACAGGTAGACGAGGCGGGGGAATAGCGGTCTTCATTAAGACTAAATGGTTAGTTACACCGATGTCGTTTGCAATTTCGGTTGCTGAAAGCCTTGCATTCCGCCTGGAATGTTCGGGCACTGTGCTCTCTTTAATCGCTGCGTATCGTCCACCGTCAGAACACGTGCAGTCATTTCTCGATGAACTGAAAAAAATTTAGACGTTCTACCTTCCTATAATAACATGTGCATTATCGGGATATCAACATAGATATCCTAAGCTCTGAGAAGACGATTGTTTCCGATTATTAAACATATTAGCAGACTATGGCATAGAATCTGTCGTTAATGAAGCAACTAGACAAGAGGTGCTCTCAGGTCGCCTTGTTTCCTCGTGCCTCGATCACGTCTTAGTTCGCTCAATTGATTTTTTGACAGTTAAATCCATTCGAATAACAAAAAAGCTGGCTTATCATTACTATATCGGCTGCCAGATCTCATCTCCGGGTGCTCATACTGTCAAAAGCAAGGATGTGCAAATATAGAAATATTTGATTATGCTAGCTTTGACAGACTTGTCTCCCAATATGACTGGGATACACTGCTAGCGTATAGTGGTTCGACCAGTGCGAATAAAAAGTTTGTAGACACTTTTACTGAGCTGAAACAAGAGTGCAAAAGATCTGTTTTGGTACATAAGCGAAAAACACATTTACATTGGGTAGATAACCGAATATTGAAAGCCATTCAGGAGAAAGACGAACTCTGGAAACGATGTCGAAAGCACCCAGAAGACGAAGCATTGAAGAGTCTTTACCGAAACGCACGAAACAAAGTTACAGCAATGATGCGCTGTTCCAAGAGAAGCTACTTCAGCAGTCAATTTTCCTTTTTACGAAATAAACCAGCTAAGATGTGGTCTCTAGTGAATGAGCTTAGGGGAATCAAGTCCAGCTCCTACTTAGACCCGATACTAAAAGGTTTCGGTGCTCTATCGCAAGCGGTGGCTAATAGTTTCAATGTATCATTTTCTTCATTGGTAACCGATATGGGAACGCCCCTTAATCTGCCGAACCTTATCGCAGCTAGCAGTTAAGCATCAGATTCAGCGCTTCTGCCTTCGATGGCTGAAGATGACTTGCTTCGATTGCTTTGTCGGTCACGAAGGAGCCGTGCTCAAGGCTTAGATGGAATATCAGCTGAAGATATAATAGGTAATATCACTGTGCTAGCGAGGCCGATTCTTTTTATTTTGAACAGTATTCTAGACACGTGTGTTGTACCCGATGAAATGAAGAGAGCATGTGTTATTCCGATATTTAAGGGTGGAGATGCGTCAAAACCAGAAAACTACCGCCCCATATCCGTACTTCCTTTTTTAGCACAACTGCTAGAAAGGCATGTTCTCGAGACTATGGACAGCTTTGTTCGTAAGCACACCATTTTATCGCCCTCGCAGTACGGCTTTGTACAAGGCAGCGGTACGCAGAAAATTTTTGAAACTTTGTCAGACATTTTACACGAAACATTTGAACAAAATCAGGTGGCTTGTGGACTCTTCTTGGATATATCAAAAGCATTTGACTCAGTTAACCACCGTATTCTATGCAGTAAACATTACAACTATGGCTTTCGGGGACATTTTCTAGATTTTTTAATAGTTATCTTTTGAATCGCTCTCAAATTGTTTGTTTGCATGATGTACACAGCACACTGCGGTACCTCACAGCAGGAGTGCCACAGGGTTCAGTGCTGTCAGTGTATCAGTGCTGACAGTGTCTGTCACTGTTCAGTGCACTCAGTGTATTTAACTTATACGTGTGTGACTTGGGACAGGTAATTGGGACAAGCACTATTTTTCAATACGCGGATGACAGTTTGCTTGTCTCAAGACACATGGAATATGAAAGGGCTGTTGATCTGCTTCAAATCGACGCAGTTAATGACATAGACTGGTGTAAAAGTAATCAAATAAGAGTTAACTCACGAAAAGCCCAATTAGTCTGTTTTAGAAATCCCTTAAAAGTTATCGATGCCACGTTGCCCGTTATTTTGCATGGCTTCGATTGTTAGAACTGTGACTGTACACCTATTGAATATGTTGACAGTATTAAGTATTTGGGAGTTCACTTTGATAATGCTTTATCATGGAACGTTCATATGGCTTCCATTTGTGGAAAACTTCCACGAGCTGCGTGCTTACTTTACCGCGTCCGAAGGTATGCTCCTATTAAAATAAAGAAAATAATCGTTCATGCGCTAGCCTATTCGCATATACGATATGGTATCTGTTGTTTCTTTAATTGCAGTAGCTTTTGGAAAGCCAATGTAAACATGCTATTAACAAATATTCTAAAAAGTGTAGCCTAAAACACAAACATTGGTACGGCTAACTTGTTCAGGTCCCTGTAAATGCCGAACTTTGATTCAGTGTTCCTTTCTGTTGTTGTGCCGCGATATTTCTGGAAAGAAAATTTTCGCGTACCTGCTAAAAAACACATGAATCTACGCAATCCCTCCAGATAGGTTGTTCCTCGGACAAGAACTAATTATGGTAAAGGGCAACGAAAGTATTCCGAATCTGTTTAATGAACTCCCCACTTCAGTACTGGAGCAACGAAGTTTATCCGGCTTAAAGAATGCCTTAAAAAAAGGTGACATAAAAATATATTCTCGTATAAATCTAACCTTTATTTGTGTCTGTGTGAATATTATGATTGGTTTAGACTTTAAACCAATGTTATCTCGAGGTTTTCTTTTAGAACATGTGTTAATACAGTGTCTATTCATGTTATAGTGTGATGTGTTTTGTTTGACAATGTCATATAGCACCTTTTTCACTCTGTTTAGCGTTTTCTTGGTAATTTGTAAGTGTTATTAAAAATGGTTAAGAGCTTTAGTTTTTATTTGGGAGCATTAGTTATGCTCGAGAACCTGTTAGTGATTTTGCCGCGACTGTCAGGTCTCTGCCACACAAGCCCTTGGAAGGCTTCGGCAGACCTCACAAAAAATACATGTACCAAAGAACTCGCAATATATGCTATTATTATTATTATTAGTATTAGTATGTATTATATTATTATTATACTATTATTATAGTATTATAGTAGTATGTATTATAGTATTATTATTATGTAGCTGCCGGGAATATTATGGTTGCCGTTTTGTATGCTGGAACAACTTTGGCCATTTTTAATACATCTGGATAGGAATTGGCATTTAATGAATGGTTAAATAAATGACAGAGTGGAGCACTCAGAATATCTGGATTGTTTTTCAGTACCCTAGCTTGTATAACATCAATCCCTGTGGCTTTGATCAGCTGTACATTTTTATAGCAGACGTCACCAGGTCTTCTGTTATGACCTGAAAGCTAAATTTGTTTTCATATAATTCAACGTAAGTGGTGGGCCGTGCAACACTAAATTGTTCCGTAATGTTTTCGCCAAACGTGGCAAAGTAATCATTAAAATCATTTGTAAGGCTAGTTGTCACGTTGTCAGGGAGAATTTTCTTTTGTTGTCGAGCCCTGTCCCTTCCCTGGCTATTTGCCATGTTTGTTTTGTATCGCAACAGGTAATGAGACGTGCATAATGTGCCCTTTGATATTTACGCATTAGCCCAATTGATTGATTTCCTGAAGTGCTTAAATAGAGCCTTTATAACATTAATTTGTTTTGTTTAACTTCAGCTTATTGTGATAATAACCTTTTTTTCTTCAGTATTGCTAGAATAGGCTGTGTTATCCAAGGACATATGGCATGATCAAACCTAGGTCGTGTGCACGTATACGATGATTGCTTTATTGCAGTCGTGATACTGCAAATAATGTTATTACATTCTACTTGCATTTATTTCAAAAGAGCGATGGAATGAGCGATTCAGTCTCACAACTTCGGATTACACGACGATGAAACGCGTAATAAATTAGAAATTGATCAACTTGCGATGCTATAGTTTTTTACTACTCGTTTAGTACACAGCGCAATTGTGATGCAGCTCAATGTGCAGATTTCGGTAGAAGCGAAAAACTGCCAAGTAAGGCGCTGGCGTCGACGCAGTGTTGTACACGTTCCTCAAAGACAGGGACGAAAGCGAGTTCCCCGTTCCTTCCCAATATTGAAACGAGTTCCCGTTACAAGTACCTTCAATGCGAAAGAAACGCGTTCCAGTTACCCTTCGAACATCGGAATATGTCGTTACATTAACGTTACAATAGATGTTTTAATTAAAATCTATTGTCAGATAATCCTGAGGAGAAATAAAATGAGCAATTTAAAATTCAAATCGAATTACGTATATTATACGAATTTGAACATCGCCGGCAGCACACTATCTGGAGATAAAAAGAATCGAAAGAAACCTTCCTGGACGAATTTTATCAGGGAGCACCGGACATACTCCAGAGATGTCTAACTGCAACTTTGGTGCTCGTCTATTACAAGTACAACATATATGGCACTTTCCACTTCGATCTTCAAATGCGCCATCAGGATACTGCGTTTCAGATGTGCAAAACGAAAGTTACTCACATGGAACAATATAATTACATTTCCTGCACAAGAAACCGCATCGAAATTAAATATACATAGGCGTTTAATGAATGCTGATTCAATATTGCAGTACGAGTGGGAAAAAATGTCCAGAATACATATTCGCAACTTAGTAGTTATATGTATCGTTTGAACTTAGCAGGAGTTGCATCTCGATGTTGATGTCCGACATAGGAACCCGTTTTTTTCGTCAGCACTTTGTCAGCCGTTCGACCGAAGCACTTGAGGGTACTGCCGTGTTGTGCTTGAGGAAAAGTTGGTTCAGTCTCTCGAAGTTCTTCATCTGCGACAGCGGGTAGTCGACTGGTACAAGCAAGTACCACGACAGCTCATCCTGTGCCTCGACTAGAAGGGTTTGGTGCCCGTGAGGAAGTCAGGAATGGAAATTTTCCATCCACCGCGAAGTCCCTCGAGTGACGCTGTCATTCTGACGTCATGGTTCCTCTGCGGCAGGCCGGCATGGAGGAAAGAAACTACAGGAGGGAGTGTCACGAGACAATCTTGAAGCCTAATCATAAAAAAATTATAACGGAGAACTCACGAAAGAAATGCCCCATAGTTACGTGACAGGGAAGCGGTAGTTCTTTGCGCCTCACGCGGTTGCCTATCCGCCCGGCATGATGTGCTGCGTACGTGCGTGCGTCTGTTCAATGCCGTGGAACGAGTTACCGTTACAGTTCAACCAACCCTTAACAGAACGGTGGCGCTCCTGCGTTCCTCTCAAAAGTAACTAGTTCCAGGAACGCCGTTCCGTACAACACTGTGTAGAGGTTGAACCAGCACCGTGAGAAAAACGCCGATTGTGACAGCCTGCGGAAAATGGCACAGGTAGAAAACCAAATGACTGCGCGTGATCTTCTGCCGCAAACATATATCATTGGACTCGCCTATCCATCTATCTGAAACTAGCGTTCACAATAAATTTGCGCAGCTGCTCAGCGTAGCCACACGTTTTCTGTTACCCGCCACGGTGGTTTAGTGGCTGTAACATCGCGTTGCTGAGCTCGAGATCGCGGGTACCATAGGAGCGAAACGCAACAACGCTCGTGTACTTAGATTGATGTTCACGTTAAAGGGACCCTGAAACGATTTTGTACAAACGTACTGAGTCGTTAGAGTAGGTCCTTCTGATCATTAATTGACGCATCTAAGTGCTCCACGTAAAGCGTGTAATTTAAAAGGTTTTAAAAGGTTTTAAAAATGTAAATCGCTACCAATTGCAGCACGCCAAGCGGCTGATTTTTGTGCCCAGATGACGTGATTTGCCCAGAATACGTCACTGGGCCAGCTATCCGTATGGCTGCCCAGGGCGCGTCATCCATAATTTGAACAAATGTCATCCATTATGGTGAACAAATGTTGTCCATAATAGTTTAGATGCTAGTTAATTTGTTTCTACAAAAACAAAATAACAGAAAGAGAATGCACAAGGACATGTATCACTACACAAAAAGCACGTTCGGCCCACAGCAATTGTCGTCTGGTTGTGTTACAACGTGCTCCGTGTTGACGAGAGCTCCGAGGCCAGTGTTGGTCTTGTTCTTTCTTTTCGCGAACACCACGGTGGTGCGTTCTTCACGCGGCCCAGGCCGCCGCAACGCTCCGGGGGGAGGCTAGGGACGGAGGTGGGGGGGGGGGGGGGGGGGAGCTTTCTGCTCTGGCCGACCTGGGCGGCCGCGCACTCTAGCTCGAAAGCCATCTGTGTCGCGGACACATTCCGGCGTGCGCTGTCATTTCGTTCGAGCCTTAGTTCACGTTGATGCGAAAGCCGGCCCGAACATCAATTCGCTCGCTGCTGCCGCTGCGTTTGCACACTCCAGCGCTTTGGCAGCGACTTTCCGGGGTCATTGAGTGATATGTGTTGAAGTTTGCTTGCGCGCGCGCGACACCACGCTTGTTAATTTAGTTAGTAAGTGGCCATTCCGAAGTGTATACGGACGATAACAGTACTATCCTTACTTCGTATACTTGTCTACTAATTAGCCATCGAAATCGATGCTTCGCCTTTCAGGCCCCACTGTGACTTCATGTGATGTTCACTACTTACGTAACTGCACGATCATAACGTGATTACCTCGCGACACTCCTTTCACTACATGTCTTGTCAATGAAACTGCATCACACAGACTATGATGTGGAAACGTGCGGGGGATATAAGGAGTTTTCAATCCGTTTTCATGTGCGAGTTCACCTCCACGCGCGCGGGCTCATACTACCTGACTGCGCATGAACCACTGTATTGACGCTACAAGGCAAACACAAGCGTGCCTTCAGCGACGCTTTATATGTCCACACGGCTCCGATTACATGGTACACACAATTGCCTGCCTTGCATACGGCTCTCTATGCAATCATCCCTGCCGCAATAGCGTGAACGCAGTTGTCACCGTGTGCACGAGTAGCCACCGAGAATGCGTCACCAAACAGCCCCCGCAAGCGACCAGCCACGCAAGGTGGCTAACTTGTGTGCCGTTCTATTGAGGTTACGTCATCCTAGATATGCATGGCAATTTCTCAAAGCGTGTGGTACAGCGTGAAACCGCATGCACGACTCGTACTTGTGTTTACTGTGTTGTGATGGTGTCGTGTATTTACGAAGATACGCAAACCAATTCTGCAGTCGCCTTCAACTACACTCGCGCCTGCGTTACTTACCGACCCGGCGCATTTCACTTCATCCGCACACGTCAGCGAACACGTTTGCACGTGTTTCACGCTTTCACACTAAAACGAACACACTTGTGATCATGCTGAATTCTGCGTCCCTATCAGTGCGCTATTTTGTCCAAGTCGCTCACGTCACGTCTGTTCAGCTGCCCCTCTTCACTGCATCTGCACACAGGGCAATGCGTGACACGCTGCAGTACGAAATACTTCTAGCCGTCTTCACAAGACTACGTATCTTCGTTACATTTACCATACCACGCTTACCATGACGTAACGCTGCATCTTACGTCTCACTCAATACTTCGCGTATAATTCATGACCGGTGTTGCACCGCGGCCTTCGCGTTTGCCGCACCGCTCCACTCATCATCGCTATGTTACATGTCAAAACACTTCAACCTTGAGCCTCGAATTTCGGTTTTACACAAAACGCACTAAGTGGTTCGTTTGAGAAAGGAAACGTTGCCGCTATCTTCTGCAGCCCTTGAGGGGGCACAGCTCAGCGCCATACAAACGCACCGCCATGGAGCTCAGCCGCATATCACCCTTTCGCCTTCTAACTCCCAAAACCAGGCACGCACCAAAGCCGTCGCAAACGCGCGTGCGAAATGCCCCGCCGGCTGCACCAGTGACCTTCGAAGAGCCCGCACAGTGCTTTCCGCTGATAAATGACCTTTCGTTGCAGCGCCACCGCATGTTCGTCACCGGCGCGGGGTGAAGGTCCTCTATGCAGACCCTGCCCGCCTGCGCCAGCGTTTCTCCACTCGTACTAGCCACATCGCTAGCTGCCGGGTGGCCGGTGTTTCTGCAGCGTAGCAGCGCGTCCTTCACGTGCTGCTTCGGACTATCATGCCCCCGCGTGTCGTCAGAACAGCGGCCGAACAGCTCCAGCGGAACGCTTCTCGCGCTGAAGCAAGGCGGGCTCGCGTACGTGCCCAGACGCAGGAACAACGTGCTGCTGCGTAGAGCACTGCACGGGCTCGGGCTTACCCAAAAGCCCGGGCCCGGCCCGTGGGCCGGGCCGGGCCGGGTAGAGCAGTTTTTAGGGGCGAAGCTCCTTATAGCGGCACCCGTTCGTACCCGTCGTCGTCGTCGTAGTAGTAGTGTGTAACCAGTCTGAGAAAAATGAGAAAAAAAATTCCGAAGTTGTGTCCGTAGCGCGGAATCGAACCAGGGACCCCTCGCTTCCGAGCGCGCGGCGTTAGCCCACTACGCCACGAAGTGGACATGGACACACGAACCACGATGGCAATAAATACCCAACATTAACGAAAGGCCGCGTTTCTAACGCGTTTCTAACGCGTTTGTGCTAGCGCGTTACGGCCCGTGTAAGAAGCTGGTGTAAGACGCTGTGGCCTCTCCGCCTTACCTTCAACGCGTTTCGAACGCGCTGCCCAAAGCGGTGGCAAGTCAAGTTCAAGTCGAGGAGCGTTTATGAATACGGGGGGTATACTCTCTCGGCAGTCATGTGATGGCGTCGGCAAACGCGGTGCACGTTCCGGCATGTGTAAATGGCTGCGTAAGACGCTGTGGCCGCTCCCCCTTACTAGAGAGTACTGCACGTTTCTAACGCGTTTGTGCTAGCGTCCCCTTAAGCGGGAGATCCGATGATTCCCTCCGGAGCTTCGCCCACTCATCATCATTCACCCCGTGGATATGCTGTGAATTTTTTTCATGGGCTCGGGCCGGGCTCGGGCACGGCGTGTGCTTTTTGACCCGGGCCCGGGCCGGGCTCAGGTTTTTTTGACGCGGGCCCGGGCCAGGCTCGGGCTTTCTGCGTGTTATTCTCGGGCTTCTCAACTCTGAAAAACATGTATTTTTCGGTCTCGGGCCGGGTTCGGGCCAGTTTCGAGTCGGGCTCGGGCTTAAGGTAAAGGGGTGGCGGGCCGGGCCGGGCGGGTAACGTAGATTATTTCCGGGCCCGGGCCGGGCCCGGGTCTCGCCATAAAAGTTTTGATCGGGCTCGGGCGGGCCGCCCAATGTCGGCCCGTGCAGTGCTCTACTGCTGCGCGTGCGGCGCACGCTGCAGCTCAGCGCCGGAGGCGCCAAGACGCGATCCTGCGGGAACACGAGGCCGAGGCGAGGCGACAGCGTCGGCAGGATCATGCAGTTCGGGAGCACGAAGCGGACGCGCATCGTGCCCGCCGTGAGGATGCTGCAGAGCGGGAACACGAGGCCGAGGCGAGGCGACAGCGTCGGCAGGATCATGCAGTTCGGGAGCACGAAGCGGACGCGCATCGTGCCCGCCGTGAGGATGCTGCAGAGCGGGAACACGAGGCCGAGGTGAGGCGACAGCGTCGGCAGGATCATGCAGTTCGGGAGCACGAAGCGGACGCGCATCGTGCCCGCCGTGAGGATGCTGCAGAGCGGGAACACGAGGACGAGGTGAGGCGACAGCGTCGGCAGGATCATGCAGTTCGGGAGCACGAAGCGGACGCGCATCGTGCCCGCCGTGAGGATGCTGCAGAGCGGGAACACGAGGCCGAGGTGAGGCGACAGCGTCGGCAGGATCATGCAGTTCGGGAGCACGAAGCGGACGTGCATCGTGCCCGCCGTGAGGATGCTGCAGAGCGGGAACACGAGGCCGAGGTGAGGCGACAGCGTCGGCAGGATGATGCAGTTCGGGAGCACGAAGCGGACGCGCATCGTGCCCGCTGTGAGGATGCTGCAGAGCGGGAACACGAGGCCGAGGCGAGGCGACAGCGTCGGCAGGATCATGCAGTTCGGGAGCACGAAGCGGACGCGCATCGTGCCCGCCGTGAGGATGCTGCAGAGCGGGAACACGAGGCCGAGGCGAGGCGACAGCGTCGGCAGGATCATGCAGTTCGGGAGCACGAAGCGGACGCGCATCGTGCCCGCCGTGAGGATGCTGCAGAGCGGGAACACGAGGCCGAGGTGAGGCGACAGCGTCGGCAGGATCATGCAGTTCGGGAGCACGAAGCGGACGCGCATCGTGCCCGCCGTGAGGATGCTGCAGAGCGGGAACACGAGGACGAGGTGAGGCGACAGCGTCGGCAGGATCATGCAGTTCGGGAGCACGAAGCGGACGCGCATCGTGCCCGCCGTGAGGATGCTGCAGAGCGGGAACACGAGGCCGAGGTGAGGCGACAGCGTCGGCAGGATGATGCAGTTCGGGAGCACGAAGCGGACGCGCATCGTGCCCGCCGTGAGGATGCTGCAGGGCGGGAACACGAGGCCGAGGCGAGGCGACAGCGTCGGCAGGATCATGCAGTTCGGGAGCACGAAGCGGACGCGCATCGTGCCCGCCGTGAGGAGTAGTAGTAGTAAGTGGTTCATGTGGAAAGGGAAATGTTGACGCTATCTTCTGCAGCCCTTGAGGGAGCACGGCTCAGCGCCAACGGGGAGGGGTAAGTGGGGGAAAAGGAGGATAGGGTGGAGTCGCCATGGCTGGGCGAAGCAAAACCGGCAGGCTGTGGCGGCACGTATCAGGCCGGGATGGAAGGCCTTGGTGTGCTGCAGAGACTGCAAGGGGTGTTGTTCCGGGCCTGTTAGGCCCGGGGTGGCATGGGAGGCCGCGAGGCCGTCCCGCTTGTAGAAATGATGTCTTAGAGGCGTGCGGAGAGCCCTGACGAGTCAAGGTACTCCACGACGCCTCGAAGTGCAGGAAGCTGGTGTCGGCCGGGGAAGAGGAGGTCTTCCTCCTTGCCAGAGGGGAGGCCCAGGCGGCGGAACTCCTGCAGGAGTGGGCCCCGCTGCTGGAGGTACGCCGGGCAGGCCAGCAGGAGATGCTCGATGGTCTCCGGCTCCCCGCAGGAAGAGCAGGCCGGGGACGTCGCTCGTCCTAGTCGGTGGCTGCGTGCTGCCGTCCAGCTGCAGCCGATGCGGAGCCGGAGAAGGAGCGAGGTCTCCCTGCGAGCCAGGCCTCGCTGGAGGAGTGGACGTGGGGGGCATCCCAGTGCCACGCGTTTGTCTGGGTGGTGGGTCGCCAGGTGTCGCTGCAGCCTCAGTCCTGTGAAGTCGCCCTCCGTCACGGCCCGACTGAGAGGCACAGTGATGTGGTGGGCGTCCTTCGCCAGGGTGTCGGCTGCCTCGTTGCCCGGGATCCCTACGTGGGCGGGGATCCAGTGCAGGGACACCGGGTGGCCTGCGTCCTGCAGCGCTGTCAGCCGGGTGGACAGCAGTGCGACTCCAAGACTGGCGCTTTCTGGCCTCTGCAGGCCGAGGAGGGCTGCCTTGGAGTCGCAGAGGATAGCCGCCGGTACCTCAGGGAGTTCCTCGGAGAGTATGTCGACGGCCAGGTGGAGGCCTGCCACCTCCGCTGCAGTTGAGCTGGCGTGTCTGGGCAGTCGACACTGCCTGCTCTTCTGCAGGGCTGGTGCCGTGCAGGCCGCCGTGGCAGAGCCGGTGTCCGGTACCACCGATCCGTCGAAGAACACCAGGAGGTGGTCTCCGAGGGTCTCCTCCAGGAGGCAGGCGGCCGTCTGCTGCAGGGCGCAGGCAGGCGAACGCCTCTTGGAAGTCCCGGGAAGCTCCGTGGTGATGGGGACTGGAGGCCTCTGTGGTGGGGGCAGCTGTACCGCATTTGCAGGAGGATTGCCCACCACCTCCTCGTAGAGGCGGCACAGCTGACCCATCCTTGAGGATGGCCGGGACTGGAGGCGATGCAGCAGGCCTCTGCCTTCAGGAGCGTGGTGGAGGCGGTCGACGTGCCTTAGCCCCTGCTGCAGGAAGAGGAGCGACAGGGGCCATGCTCCAGCCTCCGCAAGGGTAGCGGCAATCTGGGAGCTCCGGGGGACGCCCAGGCAGAGTCGGATGGCCGCCCGGTGCTGCAGCTCCAACTTTTCGAGGCGGCTTGGCGGCAGCGCCACCAGCGGGAGGGCGTACCGCAGGCGTGATGTGGCCGCCGCCTCGTAGAGCCGCAGGGCCCACTTGACCGAGCAGCCCTCTCCACGGGCAAGGAGCTGCGACACGGCCTAGCGAACCCTGATGGTCTGGGTCTGCATGGCCCCGACTGCTGGTAACCAGGTTAGCCGGTGGTCGATGCGCAGCCCAAGGTACGACACAGTCGTACTCCATGGGATGCGCACGCCTTCCAGCTGCAGCCGGTGAGCTGAGCGCCGTGCCGCTGCTCTCGGGTGGACAAGGGGGGCCACCGTCTTCCCCGTCGAAACCGAGAGTCCGATGCTTCCCAGGTAGGCGGCTGTGGTGTCCAGGGCTCTCTGGAGGGCCAGGCGCACGTGGCGGCTTGACTGCGGCGGTCCCCGCACCCACAGTGCGATGTCATCCGCGTAGATGGAGCACTCCACCTTGTAATGAGGGTCGGTCGGCAGTGCAGCAGGCAACCGGGCCAGGGCGAGGTTGAAGAGAAATGGGCTCACCACTGACCCTTGTGGTACGCCTGCTGCCACCGGACGGGGAGTGGTCCTTGCATGGCCCACGCGGACCCTGATGGTGCGGTCGTTCAGGAACGATGACAGGAACCGCCGCAGGTTGCCGCCTATGCCCAGGAGGTCCAGAGCCTGCTGGACGACCGCATGTGGGAGGCCATCGAACGCCCCCTTGACGTCGATGAGGAGGAGCATGGCGAGGTCTCCGCTGGCCCTGGCGTCCTCCAGGATGGAGACGACGTCTGCAATGGAGTCCGCAGTGCACCTTCGGCGCTGGAAGCCTGTCTGCTGGTCCGCGAGGAACCCGCAGGCGCGGGCCACCCATTCTAGCCGTGCCAGAGCGATGGCCTCCATCACCTTGCAGGCAGCGGAGGTGAGGGAGACCGGTCGGTAGGAGGACAGCTCGTTGGCCGGCTCATTGCTCTTCAGAATGGGGGCCACGATGGCTGTGCGCCAGGCCTCCGGCACTTGTCCTGGCCACCAGATGTTGTTGTAGCAGTCGAGCAGGCGTCGTTGCTCACTGGTGGCCAGGTTGCGGAGCATCTGGAGTGTCACTACGTCTGCTCCTGGTGCACTGCGACGCTTGCCCCTCCTCAGGGCCGTCTGCAGCTCGTGGAGAGTCAGTGGGTCCTGGCAGATGGCCGCGATCTGGCTGGTCGCCCACTCCGGATGCAGCTCCAGCAGGCAGGTAGGCGGGTTGGCAGGGGGAAGTCCGACCGGCAGGGTGGCAGCAGCGAGGGCGGCCGGGGGGGGGCGAAGTGGTCCGCTAGCAACTCCGCCAGGGCCGCCTCGCTGATGCCCAGCGAGATAGCCACCGCGAGGACGGGGTAGCGGTTGACCTTCCTGCTGGTCAGGGACTTTAGGAGGCGCCAGGCCAGGGGGCCCTTGGAGCGGTCCTCGATGGTGGCGCAAAGGCTCCCCCAGCTCTGGCTCCTTCTGCGCCTGGCCTGTCGTCTGCAGCGGGCATCCGCTCTCTGGTATTCTGTCCAGTGCTCTGCATTGCCCGTCCGGATTGCTCGGCGCTCCACGGTCGCCTGGACGCACGGAGGTTGAGCAGGAGCAGATGCGGGGCGCCCGCCATGAGGATGCTGCAGTGCGGGAACGTGAGGCCGACGCGAGGCGGCAACGCCGACAAGACCCTGCAGTTCGGGAGCACGAAGCGGACGCGCATCGCGCCCGCCGTGAAGATGCCGCAGTGCGGGAACGTGAAGCCGACGCGACGCGACAACGTCGGCAAAACCAGCAGTTCTTGAACACGAAGCTCACGCGCATCGTGCCCGCCGTGAGGATGCCGCAGTGCGGGAACGCGAGGCCGACGAGAGGCGGCAACGCCGACAAGACCCAGCGGTTCTTGAACACGAAGCTCACGCGCATCGTGCCCGCCGTGAGGATGCCGCAGTGCGGGAACGTGAAGCCGACGCGACGCGACAACGCCGGCAAAACCAGCAGTTCTTGAACACGAAGCTCACGCGCATCGTGCCCGCCGTGAGGATGCCGCAGTGCGGGAACGCGAGGCCGACGAGAGGCGGCAACGCCGACAAGACCCAGCGTTCTGAACCCGGCAAAGCAGTATTGAACGAAGCTCACGCGCATCGTGCCCGCCGTGAGGATGCCGCAGTGCGGGAACGCGAGGCCGACGAGAGGCGGCAACGCCGACAAGACCCAGCGGTTCTTGAACACGAAGCTCACGCGCATCGTGCCCGCCGTGAGGATGCCGCAGTGCGGGAACGTGAGGCCGACGCCAGGCGGCAACGCCGACAAGACCCTTCAGTTATGGAACACGAAGCGGACGCGCATCGCGCCCGCCGTGAGGAGGCCGCAGTGCGGGAACGCGAAGCCGACTCGAACCGACAACGCCGGCAAGACCCTGCAGTACGGCAGCAGGAAGCGGCCTCGCATCGCGCCCGCCGTGACGATGCAGCGGTGAGAGAACAAGAAGCCGACACTAGGCGACAGCGGCGCTTGCCACAAGTGACCACCTCCTGCCCACAGACACATTTGGCGGCGGCTACCGCGCATTTCGAAAGACAGTTCTTCAATAACCCATTCGGATATGCGTGTGATGTTTGCGATCGGCTTTGGTTTAAAGCTGACCTCTCGCCTGTCCGCGTTCATCACGTGCCCCTGCTCGCTGCCGAGTTTCCAGACGAAGACGTGCATTCCTTTGTGTTGTGCTCAACATGCCTCGGCGCACTGCAAAGGAGTACCATACCGGCCCTCTCTCAAAGTAACGGTTATGTTTACCCGGTCATTCCCGCTGGGCTACCTCCACTGAACTTGGTGAGTGAGCGTTTGATTGCACCTCGTCTACCATTCATGCAAATTCGTCGCCTCATGAACGGCGGAGGCCAGTATGGCATTGTGGGGCCCGTCGTTAACGTTCCTGTAGAAGTGGATACCATGGTTAAATCGTTGCCGCGAAACATTCACGAAGACCATGCTATCAATGTCCACATTAAACGCAGGATTCTCAACAAGACATCATACCTCTCTGGCGTGGTGAAGAAATCTCAATTGAAACCTTGGCTTGACGTCTTGTGTCGGAGTACGTTGTACAGGTACTTTGGTATTACTCTTGACGCCTTCTCTTTAGACGCTCTTCCAGACGACGATGCATTTCAACTGCTCGAAGATTCCGTCGAAACTATGCCCCAGTGTCCCGACGTGCACAATCCAGTTGATGCATGCGTGGCGCTTAACGCATTCGAACAGTCCGTGGTGTGGGACGAAGAGCGCTACCTGGCCATAGCTCCTGGTGAACACAGACAACCACTGAGCATACTGTAGGATGAAAGAGCAGAAGAGTTGTGCTTCCCTCAGATATACCTTGGGGAGCCCCGGCGCGTAAAGGCAGAAGCTCATCCCACGCCCTTTACATATGCCACCAGTGAGATACGTCGCAAAGACCGTCGTGGTGTTTCGCCTCACCACATCCTGTTCATGGCAATGAAAGTGCTCCGATTTAGAGTCAGTCGCGGCCTGGCCGTCACATTTCGCGTCAACGACGACACCGACAAAATTACACGCCAAACGCTTGAAGACGAACACTTCATACAGGATACAATTGACCAAGACATGCCCTTTATGAAGGGCGTTCCCAACACGGTCCACTACTGGCAGCAGCGAAAGAAATATGTCTTCGCTATGATACGCCAGCTTGGCAAGCCGACTGCGTTCCTCACCCTGTCAGCCTCAGAGATGCATTGGCCGCGATTACTCACTCTGCTTGAGCGGTTGCGCCAGCAAGATCCTACCTTAGAAGTGCACGTGTCGGAAATGACATCCATATACCGTGCTCAGCTCGTGAACAGTGACCCCGTGGTGTGCGCCATTTACTTTAACAAGCTCGTGTGCGTCATTCTAAATGTCCTGTGTAGCCGCAGTCACTCGCCTTTCAAACCTTACCGCGTCGTGGACTACTTCAAGCGCATTGAATTCCAGCACCAGGGTAGTCCGCACGCTCACATCTTACTTTGGTTGGACAACGCACCGTGCGAAACCGTCTCCTCCGACATGCCAGAAACGATCCGCCTCGCAACGCACGATACCTCTGTGTTGTGTGATACCTCCCTCGATACCTCTGTGTTGATGCGCCTGCGCACTCAAGTGCACCAACACATGCACACCTGCTACAAGCGCGGAAACTCTCGTTGCCGTTTTGGCGCTCCTTTCTGGCCCACTGACAACACCATGGTGCTACTTCCCTATCCGCCCACACAAGACGATGCCGAAGCCACGCGGCGCGTCGCACTCAAGGAACGCTTCTTGCAGATACACGCCGCTCTTGAAAGCACGCACTACGACAGCATCGGCCAATTCCTCGAGCACCATGCAGTCACTACCGAGGAAGAATACGTCTCCGTGCTCCGCGCTGGCGTGACGGGCCCGACCTTGTTTATACAACGAACAGTGCAGCAAAAGTGGATCAACGTATTCAATCCGTGGGTCGCCTCCATGCTCGACTCAAACATGGACCTTCAGATCATCCTTGACGCCTACTCGTGTGCTGCTTATGTCGTGGAATACGTAAATAAGTCAAATTGCGGGGTTTCAAACCTGCACAAAGCCGTGTCGGACATTTTGGCAGACACTCCAAACATACCTTATGGCCAGGCTCTTCGGTTACTCGGCTTTAAGATGCTCAAGGCTGTTGAGATGAGTGCTCAGGAAGCTGCGTGGACACTCCTCCGACAGGAGATGTCCGAGTCCAGTAGACGGATCACCTACATTGTCACATGCCTACCGGAAGAGCGCACGCGCGTTCGCAAAACGCGCGCGCAGATGGAAGCAGCCGGTCTCGACGCCGCGTCAGCGGATGTATGGAAATTTGGGGTGTTGCGCAGATATGAAGACCGCCCAGACAATTTGCAAGACGTGTGCTTGGCAGACTTTGTGGCGCATTACAACGTGCACACCTACCAAAAGCGCCGCGACCCAGCCGTCATTCGTTACCGCTGCTACTCAATCGACGAATCACTCAACTACATGCGGGAAGCAGTCACACTGTTCCTTCCTTTCCGCCGGGAAGTGGACATTTTGGATGGCAATGCTTTTGAGCACATGTACTCTGAGAACGTGGACGCCTTGCTGCTCAAAAGATCTGAGTACGACAGTAAGTTCGACATTCACCAGCTGCGCCACATATGCCTCCAAATGTGCACCGACGACGCCCATAGTAGCGAACTACACACTGTCACTGACCCACACCACGTTCCTTTGGTCGACCAAAACGACGACGAAGATTTGCTCGGACCACCTGATGCTAACTCCGTAGCACCAAAAGGTCGCTGCGCCGCCGTCTGCACGCGTCAGGATGTCATGACCGGGGACGCCTACAGGGAAATGATGCGTCTCGCCAACAAGGAACAGTTCGAAGTCGTTCGCGAGGTGATCCACCGCCTAACCACACCGACTTCTGACCCACTCAGAATCTTCTTGACTGGTGTTGCCGGTTGCGGCAAGACCTTCGTTCTACGCCTAATTATGGATGCCTACAACCGCTACACTAACACCGCCTCCACTTGCACGCACAACGCGTACGTCGCGTGCGCCACAACAGGCAAGGCAGCGGTTGCCATCGGTGGGCTCACTGTACACGCCGCCTTCAAGCTCAGTATGCGTGCCGACGGGGGCTTGCGCGACGGAGACCTCAACTCCTTCCGTACAGCGTTCGCAAACGTCAAGTGCGTCATTGTGGACGAATGCAGCATGATGAGCAGTGATACTCCCGCACGTGTCGACGACCGCCTGCGACAGATCACTGGCAACTACAACGACCCTTTCGGCGGTTTGGACTTCATAATGTGCGGTGACTTGCGCCAGCTGCCCCCTGCCCGCGCCAGCGAGGTGTACAAGCGCAGCAAAACACGCAACATCATCTTCAACACCCACGTAACTTGGCATCACCTCTCCTACTTCCCGCTTGTGCAAGTCGTCCGGCAGAGCGACGCCACATTCTCCGCCGCACTCTCAAAGAGAGGCGATGGTCGTGCACTCGAAAAGGAAGAAATCGACATGTTTCAGGCCCGCTTCGTTTCCAAACAGGACGCAAACTCCCGCTGTCCTCACGCAGTCCGGCTATTCTACTCCAACAAGGATGCCGAGGCGTACAACACGCACGACGCCGTCCAAGACGTTCACGATATTCACGAGGCTAATGCAGACGACTCCATCATCGGCTACCGCACCGATGCTGAGTGTGAGAGCGCAAAGCGTCGGCTACACTCGCTTACCACTGCTGAGGTTGGTAACCTCCCGCGAAAACTCGTGCTATGCTTAGGAAAGCCCTACATGCTTACACTAAACATTGACGTGTCCGACGGCTTGGTTAATGGGGCGGTGGGTCACCTCAACCACGTGCAGTTTGACGAAATGGGCCTCCCAAAACGTGTGTGGCTCCACTTTCACTGCCGAGCAACTGGCAACATTGCTCGACTGAAGGCCAACCCGATTCGCCAAGTTGCTGGTTCTGTCGTACCTGTCGATTCCGTCCCGATAGAGCTGCGCACCGCCACTGTGACTTTGGACAGAAGAACGGATGTGTCCTGCCGTCGCAAGCAGTTCCCCTTGATGCAAGCGAGCGCTGTCACGATACATAAGTCGCAGGGCGGAACGTACAGCGAGGTGGTGTACGATTACCACAAGCGCCATCCCCAAAAGCTAGTTTACGTTGCGTTGAGTCGAGCCACCACTCTGCACGGACTCTCCTTAACCAACGCAGAGGATGACTTCACCTTCTACCACTGCAGAGAAAACCCGGATCGGGCCTTGTCGGACGAATTTCGTCGCTTACAAAACCATAAGCTGAACACGATCGCCGCCAAGTGCTTTGCCGTCCTCCACTCACCGCATAGCTTAGCGCTATGCAACATCAACGTGCGCTCCTTGCCTGCACACGCCTTCGATGTGTCGCACGACCACGTCGTTCGCGAGGTACCAGTATTATGCTTGTCGGAATCGTGGACGGACACTGCCGTCGAATTGCCCGGTTACAAGTGCGTTACCCTCGCAAAGCGACACGAGCGCCGAACTGCTGGAGTCGCCGTGTACGAGCACTTCGGAGGAACCACGCTTTCACCGCGAAACGTTCCGTACCAACTCAACACGCTGCCACAGATGAGCTGTGGCGATGCGTGTGCCATTCAAACATCACAGGGCTTCATCGTCGCAGCTTGCTACCTATCACCAGGAACCTCGCGGTCCGACGTCACCGACTTCTTTCTCCGTAACTTCCGTGCGGTGTGCCTTGAGAATGCGCCGGTCATCATCACTGGAGACTTCAACGTCAATGTGCTTCGCCGTGAAAACGAGTGGCTTCTCGCGTTTCTTGATGCCGAACTTGGACTTCGCCTCTTGTCGGACGTCACACAGCCGACTATACGCGCAACAACACCTGTTTAGATCTTGTGTTCGGAAAGGGCATCGCATCCCGAGTGCACTGCGTGACATTTCCGACCTACTTTAGCGATCACAAGCTGGTTCTCGTGGTCGTCGAGTGAACTGTGTGCAATTTGTATTTCCTGTGTGTTTACAAACACACGTAAGACTATACTTCGTGCTATTTAATTACGCGCATCATTAAATACCCCTACTTACTTGTTCTCATGTGTTCATTGCATTCCTGTAATTCTAAGCACATTCGCCCCATCACGTATGTGCCCCCCGTGCCCACTGTCACACGCTGTGTGATCTGCTGTGCGCGCGATGACGGCCACACCAGTCCGGCAACGAGCCGACACTGCTGCTCGCCTTCTACCTTTATGTGCGCACTGCGCTATCTTCCCCCGCGCCCTATAGTCGAGCCTATCTCACAAGCTCATTGTCCGACGCGCGCGACAGATGCACTGCTGCCCGGATCGGCAGCGCAGCGCGTACAGGTGTGTATGTACGCACCCTTCGCGCCTGCACGCGCTGCCCACGGGAGACGCTTCTCATCAACGCCACCGTTTCACACGCGCCTTGTCGTGGTCATCGAGTCTCTCTTCATGTCGTCTACCGATGCCGCAGCACACCTGCTTACTTATAAGGTCATGTTTACTACAATTCATATTGCTACCAAAGCCGCTCACCTTACTTCGTATGACATTGCTTTGTTGCTATCGCATTCATTGCTTCGCCCTTAGGGCGAAACTGTGACATTTTTTTTCTACTTTGCTGCTGGCTCAAATTTTTGGCAGGAGCATAATCTTGAACACGGTGTCATGTTAAAAATGTTTTACACTTGGTTACATGAATATTAGCTCTGTTTTTGGCTGGTTAAGCTCGCCACCACCAGATGGCTGGACCGCGCATGCCGATCGGCCGCTCACGTACGTCTACGAAGCTCCTTCATCACAGCGGTATGGAGGGGCTTTAGTTTACGCCTCTGGCTATCCGTCGAAACAGCCAGCTCCCCTGTGGTTACCGGAATACTGGACACGCTCGGCGCTGCGACAGAACGCTCGCAACGCACGCTGCTTGACCGCTCTCGCTGGGGATCGACGGCCGGGCGGCTAGCGGAGAGGTTGGCGAGCATGGAGGTTTGGCGAGCCTTCGCGCGCTGGCTCCAAGACAACCGGAAATAGACGATAACGTACGTCAGAACATGACGTAAAGCGAGCGCAGGCGGAGCTTAGCCCCGATCACTCGGCGAGAGAGTTGAGGAGGAAATGCATGGCTAGGAAGGAGGGTAACTTGTCATCGTCCGTAGCTCTCTTAATATGAGACGCTTCACTTAAATTGTGACGCGAATGTTTTACTGCACCCTACGCACCCTACTGCACCCTACGCGTCTACAAAATTTGTCCGAACCATTTCAGGGACCCTTTAAAGATCCCAGGTGGTCAAAATTAATCTGGAGTCACCAGCTACGGTATGCTTCACAATTTTGGCACGTATAACCCTTGGATATATTTTTGAAGTTTTCTGTTTTCTCAATTAACGTGATTAAATGCCTACGTCTTGTATGCATGCTGACTTCAATCTAGCGTCATTTTTACGTTTGCATCATGTTTTTTTTCTTCGTGAAACACGTATAGACGCTACGACTGGCCATACAGCGCAACGACACAAGTGTGGCTAATCTAAAGGTGCAGCTTACAGGATGGTAAAACGACACACCAAAGGAATGGCAGTGTATGTGCATGTTTTGGAAGTGCAGGCTGTCTGGCCAGGACGGGCGTTAGTTATCTAACAATCTATGAAGCAGAGCAAAGCACCGAAATGTATATTTTATACATATGCCTGGATAAGGATCGGCACAGATATCTTCTAGATGTTTTTACGAAACGTTTTCTATCCGTCTTAGCAAGATGTTAACTTAAAACAGCCTAGGAAGACGCCTTCTAGGCGTCTTTCGTAGGGCGTCCACAAGACGTACCTAAAAAGACGTTTTGTAGGCATCTTGAATAGTTGTAGACGTTCTAGACCATTTTGGCTGGTCCAAGACGGCTACAAAACGTCTTGTGTTCAGTGGGTATTGCAGCCTGAAATACGCGGCGAGATTTGCACACCATCTACCATTTATAACGCACCTGCAGAACATAATCAAACATTTTGACTATGTTTTTGCCAACTTTTCGCTCACGACAAATTTGGTCTGTCTATTTTTTGTGCTGTAGTTCGAGCTCATTTGGCAATTTTTTGTTGGGACCATCTAGCAACCCTGCTTAATACTAGGGCGGATTTAGTTTTTTTATATTGCAACACTACCTGAGGACCCTGCAGAACAAATGAAGATAATGTGTCCCTTTATTAAAGGTGGCACACACCCGCTCCATCCAGTCCTCGAAAACTTTAGCCCAAGAAGCCGCCGATATTAAAGCTATCAAGAATGGCCCCAATTATGGAAACGATATTCACTGTATTGAGCAAATTGGTGGAGAGTATCGAAGAAAAATGTAATAATTTTGAGGCACATGGCGTAGTACTGTCTACTATGAAGAGCACTGTCGGGGCCCTTAAAGAAGAAAACGCAACTTTACGGGCTCGCTTTCAATGAGCTTAAAGATAGATTTCGGCGTAACAACCTAATCATTCGCAACATTCCAGATGCTAAAGAAACTGGAAACAAACTGAGAACAAGGTTATATCCGCCTTGAAAACCGTACTTCCATCTTTTACAGCGAAGAACTAACTCTTCGATGGTCTCGTCCGGAAATTGAAAAAAACTCTCATTGGCCGTATGCTGTATGTGCGAGTGAAAGCGCGCGAGGGCGAGGGACGCGCGCTTTCACTGGCGCGCTTTCACTGGGAGCGAACGCATGGCGGAGAGCAAATGCGACTTCCCAGTGGAATGGGGAGCGTACGGCGAGGAGGGCATCGGGGCACCTTAGACTGTGCGTGCCCGCTCTCCCACTGCGGCGCATGCGTGCAGCCCTGCTGGCTTCTGCCACTTGCGCCGCCGAATCTCTCTGGGCTCTCGCCCGCCTGTGTCGACAACGGCGTTTAGCCGTTACGTAGCCAGCGTTTTGAAAGCGGTTGTGCGCGGTCACACAAACAACTCGCACAACTGTTGTCGACGGCGGCTGCGTTTTGCCCGCGTTCGCACCGAACGCGCGCGGCGTTGGTGATGTGTTTATGAAGAACGTGCCAACCTTTGCCGTACACCCTATGGTGGTGTACCGTAGCGACCATAAGGCCCTGGTCCCTGTGGTCAGTAAATAAATGAGAACCACCGGATCAGATATATTAGATGCGAAGCATCTTATGGTCGGTCCACACCCCTACTGCGCATGCGCATCCTCCTCCCCCTCCCCTCCTCTCCTTGTCTCATCTCCTCTTCTCCCTCCTCCCCTCCTCTCCTCTCCTCTCGGCATTCCTCCTCTCCGACGCTCCTCTCCTCTCCGGATTGCGCAATGAATGGCAACACCTGCGGCTCCTAGCGCGATAATGCGAAGCAGCTTAGGTTAGAGGCGCGACGGTAGGCGCCCCAGAGGCACCGGCAACAGTCACCAACGCCGCGCGCGTTCGGTGCGAACGCGGGCAAAACGCCGACGGCGTCGACAACAGTTCTGCTCGTTGCTGGTGCGGCTGCATGTCCAAGTTTATACAGCTGATAAAGCTACCTTGAGTCGACCCCATGGCTGCTTCGCCTACTACTCAGGGTCGGTGGCTTCTACGGGAAGATGGTGTAATTTTTG
>NW_023606544.1:0-40001 GCF_013339745.2 Dermacentor silvarum
CATGCGACGGAAATCGCACTTCCGGTGCGATAATCGCAGTGCAAAATCGCACCATGTGAAACGGCCTTAAGTCGAGTCTGGTAGGTTTGCCAGGAGCTTGACTAATTTTGTCCCGTCCGGGTGCAGTGCCACGTTTCATTTTGGCCAGGGCTGCCTTCATTCAGGTCGTGGAGCTGGAAAGGTTGATCCAGGTCGGCATTCTCACAGCCTGCATATGAGTATGCCGTGCCTGGGTATCCTGGGTAGTGCACAGGTATTGGTCCCTGAGCTTGTGTGCTAGCTGAGTTGTGTTACCAGCAAATGTTTCTGCGTTTCAGTGCGGGTTTGTGTGGGGTCAATGAGGGCGCGAAAGAGACGCCATGTGTTTCGGCTGGACATTTGTCGCGCAGCCGTATTGCAGCGGCTAACCCAGTTAGAGTCGGCGAGCTGGGCCGCATACTCTGCCGCCTTCTGGGTAAGCTCTGCTATGCGAGATTTTAGTTTCCTATTGTGTTTCTGATGGCGCCATCGACGGAAGAGGCTCTGCCGGGCTTCCCAAAGGTGGAGGAGGTGGTTATCCACATCCGAGACCGCCTCTGAGAGTTTGATGAGTGTTTCCGTAGAACGCAAGCTAGAAACCAATTGCTGGGCCCAGGCCTGGTAGCCGTGCGTGTGTATGGGAACAGTGTCCTGCCAATTTGTCTGAATTTCGTCCAATCTGGGATGTGGGCTTGTTTGAAGGGTCGTGCCATGGGGCGTGTGCAAATGGTTGTGTTGATGAGGCAATGGTCGCTACCGAGGGTTTCCTCAGTATTGACCCAGTCGACGATCTGAATGTTGCGTGTGAAGTTAAAATCCAGACAGGTGTCCCTGGTTACGGAGTTGCCAATCCGAGTTGGGTGAACAGGATCAGTGTGAGGCCCTGCGTGGACGTAAGCTCCGCCAACTTGCGGCCACGCTTCTCTTCACGGCGGTACCCCCAGACCCGACTGGGGGCGTTGAAGTCGCCCATAATCAGGAGGGGGTCCCGGCCCGCAACTCTCAGCGCACGACTGACGAGGTCCGCGAATGAGACGTTTTGGAGTTTCGGAGAGCAGTATACGTTGAGGATGTGAATGGATGGGTCCTGTTTGCGGAGCAGGAGGAGAGTCACCATTACGCAGGAATAGTCGATTTGGAGGTCAAGATCGACCTTGTTAGCTGTATAATTTCGATGAACGCAGAGACAAGACGAGGGGTCCTGCTGGAACGTCGAATAGTTCGTAAGGGTGGCGCCCTTCCCTGGCTCAGGTTGAGAGGAAAAGTCGGAGGACCACTCTCTTGGTGCGAGAGCGGAGGCCCCGACCATTCCACTGGGTTATGATGATGGGGGACGCCGATTTGGAGGGGGCAGAAATCCTAACTTTAGGGGTTCCCGCCATGGTTAGGTTGAGCGTTAAGAGTGAGTGGAGCTGCCCCAGAGCCAGTAGGCAAGACCAGAGTTTTGACATCTAGGCCTGCCAGGGTGCAGTCTTCGTCATCGTCAATGTCTACAATGCGACGCGAAAACTTGGAGGGGCGGCCGGATACGTCCCTAAGGGGACCCGCTTTGCGCAGCGTGCGGAGTTGCGCAGCGACAGCTTGATTAACTTTACTCGTGATCTGCTCATCAATTTTCGCGAGCATCTGGGCCATCGCGGTGCCGATCAGGAGCTCCATTTTTGCGCTGAGGCGCGCCTCCATAGTCTCAAAAGAATCATGGCCCGACGGCTTCGGCAGCGTAATCTCACTATCCATAGACTCCGCATTGGAGGCGGAGGGGGAGGTAGGAGCAGACGGTGGGTTGGAGAGTTGAGCCTCAAGGCTCGCAATTTTAGAGCGGAGAGGCTCCGTGTGCTTACGGATCTCCTCAGCAATTAGAGTAGGAGAGGGAGGGGGATTGGAAAGGGGAGGCTGCCCCACCGGGACCGCTCACCTGTTTGCCATATTTCACTGCGTTCGCCCAGGCACCGGCTCCCGCATCCTTTCGGTGCTGGCCGCGGTTCCCCTTGCCGTCCTGTGGGGGCGGCTGCTGCGCCGCTTGGCCCTTGACGTCACCTCCACGTGGTGGCACCTGCTGCGGTGTGACGTCGACGGTGGCGTGCACGTTAAAGAACCCCAGGTGGTCAAAATTAATCCGGAGCCCTCCACTAGGGCGTGCCTCATAATCAGAACTGGTTTTGGCATGTAAAACCCCAGAAAGAAGAAGGGGCGTGATCCGCCGCGCGAGAACGCCGCATAATGACGAGTCTTCTTCCCCGAGTTGGGGAGGCCGCTCTGCTGAGGGGTGGTCATCTTGGGTTGTCTGTACGTGGCTGTACATTCGCGCGAGTTCGTGGCATGGCTTCCTTCACAGACCGCGCACTTTCGGTTGCACTCGTAAGGGGTCCGCACCCCCTCCACTAGCTCCGCCTGCTGTCCACACAGGCCGCACTTTGCATTGGCTGGGTTGGGACACGAATCAGCCCGGTGTCCAACGGTGCCACACAGTCCGCAGGCCGGAATGGTCTCGTAATAGGGTTGAACGAAGGTGATTTCCGAGTTATAATGAATGTAGCGAGGCTTGACTCTGCCAGCAAAGGTGAGTCCAGCCTTGTTCGATGTGCCGAATTTTCGTATATCCAAGAGTTCGCCTGCGCGACACTGCAGAGCCTGGCGTAGGGTGTCGGTCGCTCGTGGTTGGCGACCGTGACCACACCGTAGCAGACGTCCTCGCCATGTTGCCTCAGGTGGCCGTGGGCGGCCATCTTGCCTTTGTCAGTTTGTAGCTCGAAGTCGCCGAGCAGCTGGTCCGCCGTTTGGGCCTCCCGCGTGCTAGCGATGATGAGGTTCTGCTCCGGCGAGAGAAGCAGGTTGAGCGTCGCCGCCTTTTGTACTCCGACGAGAGTGGCGAAGGCGGTGCCGAGCGCGCCACGTTGAAAGACGTCTCGTAGCGCCACTGGCTCACGAGGCTTGATGATGACGACAAAGTCTTCTGGGTGTGGTCGAGGCAGAGGCTTAGGCTTCCACGTCGTTGTAGGCTTGCTGCGCTTCGCGCCGGATCCTTGTGCCGCACGCGTGGCGGATCCTGTCTGAGTTGAAGGTGTCTTGCCGGCGGGCGGGGCCGATGGAGCCATTTTCATAGCTTTGCGCTGGGAGCGGCGCTCAACCATTCGAAAGAGTTCTTCGTTGCGGATGGGGTACGCAGCCGCATATTTCTGTCCCTCGGGGACCGGGATCGCAGCCCACGCCATGGCGTCGGGTTAGTAACCGCGTTGAGCAGAGAGATCCGCCATCTAGCAAGACCGGTCCGTTCTCACCCGCGCGCCGACGTAGCCGTTAGGTTCAGCGTCAGCAACGCGAGGCCGGAACGGAAAATCGCTCTAAGTTTGCCAAAAATGGGCCCACCTGGATGAGATTGGTGTCCTCGGGTGCCGGGCAGCTTTAGAAGTCCGATGGAAGCAAAATTGATGGACTTGCACGAAATTGACCGTGGCTTTCGTCAGTAATTGACGGAGCCGATGCACCACACGACGCAAGAGGCAAACGCCAAGCGCGTTCCCTACCCTGGAGACGACATGATATATGGTACGGCGATCCGCCTTCCTAGCGAATGGTGAGCGCTAAATGCCACGGGCCCATTGTGCAGATAGAAATCTAAGGAATTTTAGGGCAACGATGGCGTCTTTTGTCAGACCTAACAGCGCTAAATCGGCCAGCTAACAACAGTAATGACGAAACATCGCTTTTAGAACGCAGCTCTTCGGCGCCCGTTCCTGGGTTGAGCACTACGGGAATTTCTTTTTTATCCACCTAGGCTGAGCATCACCGTCCCTCGTGGTAAACACGCGAACGCGCTCGTGGAACGCGCTCATGCCACTGCTCGCGTGTTCGTCGTCGTCTTCCACAGCTGGCTCCGATGCCGCTCATCATGCCAGCGTTCCCATACTGCCCCTGCCTCTGCGAAGGCGCTGACGGCACTGGCCAACTGGTAGTCGGTGTGATGATTTCGGTTTTAAATTGATACACTGAAGATATCGCGAAATGAAAACACGTATACAGTTGCGCTCTAATTTCGCATTAGGTAGTACCATAATCGTCGGATATATTTTCAGGCGTGGCCCAAGTTCATTTATATAACACCGGTTAATTCTTTCCAACAAAATTTTTAACGATTGCCACTGGAAGATAGCGCGAATTGATCTTTTCAGGCGAATTACATAACGGTCAGTGGTTATTTGCCCTCAAAGTGGGATGAGACTAAAGTTCAAACGAAAACTGATTTTACCGTATATTTTTCTTGTAGCGTCAAAGAGCAAGTAGCACTAGTGAATTCAAATGAAACGTGGCCGTCGCATGTTGGCATGCTATGAATACGCAAGTCGCGCAAATCCAGCCGACGCTAAATACAAAAGCCAGCATGCGTACTGTACGTGACCGCAAAGTACATCGTACAGGGTACTCTGGGCCCTTTACCCTAGCTAAGATTTTTGGTTTGAGCTGAAATTGAGTGTGCGCCAAGCGATAGGAGTACACTGGATTGATAGGTAAATGGGGGCAGGGGAGCTGCCACCCTTGTTTTTCCGCAGTGTCGCTATACTTTGTTTAGTCACGAATCTGAAGTTAGCGTCCCTTCTCATGGCAAGGGACTCAATTAACGACACATGGACGTGAACCTGACTCTAAGACCCTCGTCTGTACGCATCTTGTAGTGATGATAAACTGGAGTGGAACTGCAACACTTTCTAACTAGACCGCTAGGATTAAATAACTACGACAGACTGTATATGCGCTTCTTCTGTCGAAAGCGCTTACACAAGCACATCAAAGCTCAATGCATAGGGACCATATTACGATGCGGAGAAGCTGGCCATTCAGTGGCACTCCCCTTAACAAGTATTTCTGGTTTATTCTTAATCGCAGGATAAATTCCTCTGAAAAAACGCAAAGAAGTCTGCCCAAGTGATGTCGCAGCTACAAATATTTCAGTTGACCTACTGATCTTTGTTGACTATTTTGATTCAGCGATAAAGCTGTCATTCTTTTCTCGAGTACTTCTACTACTTTAGAGGAAATTTATACTTTTTCAATGGATGACTGCTAAAGAGCGATCAACTTTTCCAGCACACAAGCAATAGGTGCCTTAATATTCATATTTGAGATCAAGGATAGTCCAAAAATTCGGGTACCTGGTGTCATCTGAGTTCCTTCTAAAACAGTTCTGAAGGTTCCAACATGGCGTACGAATACAGTTAAGGTGTTTGACATTTCCTGTGTGTCGTGTGTGTGTGTTTTCGAAACATTTACCGTGCAAGGAAACTTTGGAGCTCAGTGGATGTATTACTGCTTCGCATATAGTACAGCGTAGAACTAACAATTAGCACTAGATCCGTGCCGGCAAGAACTCCCTTTAAAATGCCTCTTTTGTCAGCGTAAAGTTTCTACTTATTTTGCAGCCATTAATCTACTAGGCCCACTGCTATTGATGACCTGCGGCAACAATGCTTTGTGGAAAGGCGGACTACACATCTTTCGGCGAAGCACGCGCTAGTGTGGCGCCTTCCATTGCTTTGCAGCGTATGCATATAAACATGTTCCTCCGATTCAGAAAGTCAAGCGGATGGATGTTTCTGTAGTCGTATTATAGCCGTTTATGTACCGAACAGTATAGACGACAAACATATTTTCTTAAAGCACTAGCGCCCCAACCAGACTTGTACGTAACTAATGTACGTAACCTCTACAACAATGCCCCTAGAGGGCGCTGTAGGTACATGTATAAATAAATAAATAAAATAAAGTACATGTAATTATTTACTTGTAATCAATTATATTGAAGGTCATTTTGTAATTTCACGATTACTTTGTTTACTGGTAACAATAACTGTAATTCAATGTTTTCAGTAACAAATTACACGTAACCAGTTAACTTACTGACGATACAACCTGTAACGGGCGACGCAGCTTTCAGAATCTGAATTTGGCGACAACTACACCATAGAACGCCCGAGAACGCCCCACGCAGCAGCCTCGCGAATGCGCATGTTCGGACAGGCAGATACCATGGTTAAGTATTTGTCTCCTCATTGAACCGGTACCGGCTGGTATGTCTCGATAGCGAAGACCACTTAGGATGTTAATGCCAGAAAATCCCATACAGATGATGTTTTTAAGCTTTTCATTGACCCAAACGAGGGCGTCTTCAAGTCCCGGCAACAATGCAGCTCTGCGCTTCACAACAGACCCAGATGCCGAGTAACCCCCATCTTCATCTCAAGATGCGAAAAAACTCGACAGAACAAAACTAGCCGTTATCCCTTTCATATGTGCCCGACGTTTCCCACAGAATAAAAAAAAAAAGTAGCAGGGCGTGCTGATGTTCGTGTTCGTGTTGTACTCCCGGCCTCTAACAAACTCGGCTCATTATGCAGGAAAGCGAACGCCAGCCACCCCTAAAACTGTTCCTGCAGTAGGAATCGTACCTCGCGCCCAGTGCAGTGCAGCAAGGATGTCGTCGTCTACGAGATGCCCACCACGTTGGCAGAACGTACATCTGCCAGACCGGACAGTGTCCCAACGAAAGGTTGCGGGAACATGCGTATAGCATTAGAAACAAGAATGGAAGCAATCTCGCTATCCACTGCGCCAATTGCGGCTGCAAGCCGGTGCTTCATGACAATAATGTATTGCGCGTTATCGATACAGTCGAGCAGGGAAACCTTCACGATGATCCGCATAGGTCCGTTATGCGCCAGCTCCCCTTCCCTGGTCCTCACCGACAAGGATCCTATACAGATACCTACTTGACTAATCATTTTGTGATTGTTAGTTTTTACCGTCAGACCCAAGCTCGACTGGCATGTAGAAAACCCTCCCCCACTGTGTCTCCCTTTTCAAGCTATATATTTGCGCACGCACAATAAAGCAGCCGTTGGCAGTCCGCGCTCGTCCTGGTACATTTTATTCAAAGAATCAATTCGAGAACGAGTTCTCTTCACTTATCGTCGTCTGAGACGGAGCTTTCCTTGGGCGGTATTCTCGGGAGATGACTTTAGGAGATAGTTTCACTTTCGCGAAATTTCGCTGACTCGGTACCGAAAGCGTCACGACAAGTCTTTCCTGCGCTGTGCCAAACTCGTTATCAGCAGCACGTCTGAACGGAACAAAAACGAGAACAAAAAACGAAACAAAACGATATTTTTTGACCGCAACGAAAACTTCACCGAAAAGTTATTTTGTTTCGGAGTGAAACCGAAATATTTTTTATCATTTTTCGGTTCAAGGGGAAAGTAAGCAATCGGAAACAACCGGCGTCAGGCGTCAGAATAAGCGGGTACATGAGGGGTCCGCATAAGCCCGTATCTGAGGAAGGCATAGTGCGAGCGATAGCCGGTCGAGCGCTCCACTAATTTAAGCCTGGCACTGTGTGCACTAGCAGATCGACATCATAGCAAAACACAGGGCATGCGCTCTAAGAGCTTATCGTTTCGTTTTCTACGGGTATAACACTTTGTTACCGAAGTTTTATCCTTCGTTTGTGTTCGTTTAAGTTGGTTTTATCGGAACAGCAGCCTAGAATTACGGCGAGTTAACTCGATGACGTGCTGCTTCTGAGATCATGCTCTATGATTTGACTCAAGGCACTGAGCACGATCTCAAAATTTAGAATTCACTAATTCTGAAAAATGAATACTATGTTTTTATCGTTAGTTGGCTTTGAAGTTTTTTCTTTTTTTTTTTTCATGCGAACCACAACCGTCATGAACCATCATGGGTCATTTTCTTTTTTTTTTTTTTCGTTCCGGAGCACAACCGGAACGAAATTTTTTTCAGTGGGAAACTCAAACCAGAACGAAAAACATTTCGTTCCGACATCCTGGAACCTATCAGTGCCAAGATCGCTCAAAAATCAAGACATCCGTGCCATCAAGCGCGTGTGAGATTAAGTACTTCTTAAGTACAGGCACAGCGAAAATGGCTTCAATTTCAATAAAGTTTTGACTTCGGTCGACTTGTCTATGGATTGAATAGAGACGTAACGGTAAAGATTCCAAATGTAACGTTAAAACCGCGAAATTTGGAATGTTTGTTTTACAATCGTAAATTTTGCGGTTGTTCGAATGTAACGCGAGGGTCGAGTTCAAGCAACGAAAATTATTTTAAAAACTCGCGTTACAATCGAGTAAACACGGTAATCGGACTGCCTTTGAGCAATTCCTCAATTACGTTCTTGGATTAGTAATTGGTAACAGTAATCGCATTTTTGAATGAAGTAATTAATTCTGATCGGTTACCTTCTTTCTGTAACGTGTACAAGTCTGTCCACAACCAGCCTTAGATCATGATGACTTCGTTGGTAACTGTGCAGAACCTCGCATCACGCCTTCTATGTGGCGATATCCTTTTTTTTTTTTTGATCGCCTGCATTGTACGCTTAAATGTTCGTTTGCACACAGCGACAAAGGCAGTCTTGCACAATTGGACATTTCCACAATTGCACAATTGGACCTAATTGTTGAACCACAAAAATGTAGCAGTTTGGCCCGAAAGGCGAAGCATCGATTGCGACAGCGAATTAATAGACAGCTGTACGAAGGATAGTAGTTTTATCGGCCGTATTACCATAGTTAGTAGTTAGTAGCTCACTAAATAAATTAACAGGTATGGTGTCACGCGCGCAAGGCAAGCACGAATGCATCTCACTGGATGACCGCGGACACTCGCTGTCTAAACGCTGGAGTGAGTAAGCGCAGCAGCAGCTAGCGAACTGACCATCGTGCTGCCTCTGGCTTCAACCAGTGTTGCCAGGTTTGGTTATATATATAGCCGAAATGGGATACGGGAAAAATTTTTTGGCGTCGACTTGGACGAGTTGGCTATGTGGCCATATTTGGGCTACTGAAAATCTGCGACTTGGCTGTGTTTGGGCTATAAGTGGCGCCCTAATCCACGCTCCAGAGGTGGCTTTGATCGGGTAGAAGTAAATCTCGAAGGCTCTGTTTTAGCTGGCTGAGCCGGCCGCGTGGCAGTGCGTGTGTGCGTGCGTGAAATGACCCCCCCCCCCCCTCTGCCTTTCCTTCCCTCTCTGCGTCTTTGTCTGAGCCAGTGGCTTGGATCTTTGATGCACTCAAACTTGCACCCTGCTTGACAGTTAGGCACCAGATCCCCGGGCATCGGGATGAACCTGGGAGTAGTGGGTTTTTCACAGTACACCATACTAACATGGCTATGTTCAGGAAGGGAGAGCAGTAACATAGGGTCAGGGCCGTCGGGCGATCATGGCGCCGACATGAAAGAAGGGAAGCACGGGTGTATGACACGCTCCAGTGTGTTCATGGCCATGTCTTCCGGATGAAGTATCGCGCCAGGCACAGCTTTCGACCTACTCCACGTTTCTGGCGCGAAGCTTTACTGCCATTTTCCTTTTCCTGCTAGATGAATTTTTCTTCGTGCTTAGATTCAGGATTCATTTCGATAGGTTGGACGTACGATCAGATCCTCCTCAGAGAGGAGAATCCAAACATGGGGAAGTGGGCCAAGTATGCGAGAACGTATAAAAAAGAATGGGAGCAAGACCTCGAACCAAAGGTGGGTTCTGGTGCTTTTACTTCTAGATGGTTTGCCCGTAACCTCATGAATGCAGATACTCATTCTGCTAATATCGAAACATGTTTCCCACGATGACATCAGTGCACCACGTCACAAAAACTTCACCCACCGTGTTAGCTGAACTTGTGAGGTGTCGTACTGCTGGCTCGAGGACGTGGGTTTGATTCCTGGCCACGGCGGCCGCATTTCGATCAAGGCGAAATGCAGGAACACCTCTGTACTAAGGTGCACGTTAAAGAACCTGAGGTGGCCAAAATTAATCCGGAGTCCCCCAGTGCGTTATGCCTCCCAATCATATCGTGGTTTTGGCACTTAATACCTCAGCAATTATTAGAGGTTTAGAATAGGGGCCTCAAACGTATTGGGGCCCCAAAGAAATAGCGTCGAAGCCACTGCGCATGCGCAAGACGGGAACTGTGTTTGATTTTTGCGTCGGGCACGCTATTCCATCGATTTAGTGGGAGCCCCAAAAGCTGCCGCAAAAGCTTTCGTCAACAAACATGGCGGCGTCCATCGAAGCGACGGCTCTATGAATGAATGAAAAACTTTATTGAATAATAAAAAAAGCAAAAAGAGAGGCAAGGGAGCGGGAAGGGTGGGTCCCTAGTCCAGGACTCCAGTGGCCGTTGCCGTACGCTCGGCCTGGTCTAAGAAACCCTTCTGGATCTCCAAGTCATCTCGAGCGAGGACGGCCTCCCAGGGCTCCGTTAGTGAGGTCAGTATTAGGGGCGAGTTAATGTTCGGTGGCCTACATATACATTCCTACATAATGTGGGGGAGAGAAAGCCGCCCCCCGCACCAGGGACATTCATCGGCATATACTGTTGGCCACATTGCGTGCCACAGTCCCAAGTGCGGAAAGGTGTGAGTTTGGATTTTTCTGTACTTCCGAGCGTCTCCTACTCCGAGCTGTGGATGCGGAAACGCGTAGATTTGTCGTTCGCGAAGCTGGTGCTCCAGGATGTCGTGCGGGGTGTAGTCCTTTGGTATTTTACTTGGGGCGTCGTCTGCTCGGTTCGCTAGTTCGCGAGCTAGTGCGTTCGCCCGTTCGTTTCCTGGGACTCCCGAGTGTCCCGGGCACCATGTAATGCCGTGTGATGCACCTAGTGTTTCGCCTAGTAGCTTGAGGGTTATGCGCGGTAGACGTCCGCTTATTAACATCCGGCACGCTGTTTGCGAGTCTGTCAGGACCGCTATCGAGCTCCCGCTCGCGTCTGCTTGTTTGATTGCTAGAGCTATTGCAGGTGCTTCAGCTGTGCTCGTGCAATGGGTGCGCACTGAGGCAGAGATTTTGATGTTTGAGTGTGTGGAGTAGTTTACTGCCGTTAGAACGTGACCATGGTGGGACTTTGCGACGTCCGTGTACGTGACATCACGGTGCCCACTGAACTTTTTAGTGAGTTGTCTCGCTCTAGCCGCACGCCTGGCACCATGGTAGAGTGGACTCATGTTCCTCGGAATTGGGGAAACTATCAGCTGTTCTCGTAAAGTCCCGGGAACAGAAACGAGATCTTCCTCGCAGTAATGGGGTCGAATAGGAAAACTTAAATCCGCAAGGACCCGTCTCCCTGCCTTAGAGCAGTCGAGGCGTTCCCTTTGCCCCAGCATAGTCGCTGCCCTCAGTTCCTCGTAAGTATTATGAGTCCGAGCGCTTGTAATTTCTCGTTGGACGTGCTGGGTGGGAATCCTAGTGCCGCTTTATATGCCATACGTATTATTACGTCCACTTCTTTGGTTTCGCTAGGGCTGAGCTCTTGATACAGCAGGCTATACGTGACCCTATTAAGTACAAACGCGTGCACTAGTCGGATGGCCTCCACCTCGGTTAGACCTCTGCCTTTCCTCGTTACTCTGCTTATCATTCGAGCTATTTGATTGGTGGTCGTTTTTAACGTTTTGATAGTGAAGTCCGCTCTGCGGTTTTCTTGTAGCCATAGGCCTAGGATCCGGATTCTTTGTATTTCCTGGATTTCCCTGTTATCTAACCATAGGCTAACGCTTTGATCTTTCCGATAGTTTCGGCCATGTAGCCTTACCCATTCTGATTTGTCTGGCGCGCAGGACATGCCGCTTTGTTCTGCAAAATCAGTTACAGTTTATATCGGTTCGTGTAAGACTTGTTCTTTGTACCCTAGAGGGCCTGTTGTCGCCCACAGGGTAATGTCATCCGCATACAGCGAGAATTTTAAGTCTGGAATTTGCTGTAGTCGCCTTGCTAGTCTGGTCATGCCTAAATTGAATAAAAGGGGCGAGAGGATGGCCCCTTGAGGGGTACCCTTACCTGGCATGTGAAATTTATCTGACCTGATGTCTTCTATTCCTATCGTGGCTTTCCTATATGTGAGGAATGAGCGTATGTAATTGTACATTTTCTCCCCACATTCTACTGTTTCTAGTTCCTCGAGTATGAGCGTGTGCGACATGGTGTCGAAGGCACTTTTGAGATCAAGCGCGACTACCACGTGCTCCCCTCTGGTAGGTATATTGCTTAGGACCTCCTCTTTAAAGGGCCCCTAAACCACCTCAGATATTTTTTGAACATTTCAAGTAAACACGCGCATCGAGTTCAGAATGCAATCACGATCAACGATGCCAAACGCTGCAGCGCTACGCGCCGCGGGCGCGCCACAAAACCAAAAAAACAATGCCGTCCTCCTCCCCTCGCCTTTCCGGAACCCCAGCGGTCGTCACGACGTCAGCAGGGGGAATTTGGTGATGTCAACGGTGGAAACGATGTCCATTGGTCGAACAAGAACCTACGACTTCCGGTTTGTCTGCTAGCAGGTACGCGCGCTCCTTGCTCGTCCTCGCCGTGTTGCTCGCTTGTGCGCGCTTGCGCATCGGTACTTACAGCCCGCAACGCAAGTGCCAAATCGCTCGTGTTCCAACACAGTCATGCTTAGCGAATAGAGCTGCGCGAATAGAGTGCGACAGTGTTGGCCTTCCCAGACGTGCGCGCAACACTGGGTCTATAGCGGCACGCTTCGCATAACACGCGCCGGCACCGCAGCAATATCGGGTAGCCGAGAAGCGCCGAGTCCAAGTCCACGTTACCTGCACGCTAACTCGCCGCACGCCGTTTGCCATTCGCGGGCCGCCGTTCGACAGCGGTTTTGCTCGCGAGCGGCGAGATTTCCTTGCCGTACATAGAGAGGATGAGACTGGGACTCATTCGTGCGGCAGCCTCACCGCCGCTGATCGCTCGATGTCGCCGATATCGTCTCTAGGCCTTTTCCGCTTCCCTTCAAAGCTAAAGCGGACGGCGCTTCGAAATGAATTGCCGACGCTCACAAGCCGCAATATTTTCTTATCGTTGTTATCGCTCTTCGCAATAATTGTACACAAAGAAGGAAAATACGCTGATATTAGCGGCGCCGTCGGCTGCGATGCGAGCACAACCGAGCCGGTCGTCTCCCGTCGGTAGCCGTGCACTCATCAGCAGCCGATGTTTTCGTTGCCTGTGGCGGAGGCGCGCAGCTTCGCGGTCGTCGATTGGCCCGTTGATGGTGCAGCGGGCGGGGCGCCGGCCGAACTGCCGTCTACTTTTGGACACCTCTCGCGCGGCAGACAGGAGGTCGGTTCGTCGTCCGTATATGTGCCGCTAGCATGGCTAGCGTGGACCACCGTGGCATGGACGTGCCTTAACCGGAAGTAGGCAGTGTTTTGAGAAGCGCGTTGGCGATGACGTTTGTCACGTGACATTTCGAGCAGCACTCGGCGAGGAGGGGAGACCAGCCGACGAGGAGAGAAGCGAAGGAAAGAGCGAAATGAGCGAGGGCCGTTTTTCGATCATCAAACACGTGTAACTCCGCTATTACGGCACCATTTCGAAAAATTCTCGCGGCAACGTGTTCGTTGTAGACTCGTGCACAACTGCAACACCACAACTAAATTTCGACTTCTGGGTGGTTTAGGGGCCCTTTAAGCCTGAGAAATGCGTCCTGAGTTGATAGGTGTTTCCTAAAGCCGTACATTTAGTCTGATAGGAGGCTACGATCTTCTAGGTGATTCGTGAGCCTCGTGTGAATTACTTTTTCAAAGGGTTTCCCTAGGCATGATGTGAGGGATATCGGACGTACGTTCTGCAGACTGCGAGCCTTGCCTGCTTTTGGGACGAGTATGACGGTGGCGTCTTTCCACTGTTGTGGAAGGTGCCCCGTCTCCCAGATCTGCTCGTTGAAATAGTGTACTAACGCTCAAGCTGCTCGTCACTCAAATTGCGGAGCATGGGATTGGTGACCCTATCTTCCCCTGGTGCTGAATTTTTCCTAAGGGTTTGGGCGGCAGCAAAAAGCTCTGCTTTAGTTAAAGGGGCATCTAGCACGTCATTTTCTGTACCTGAGTAACTGGGCGTGACGTACTCGGGGTCTTTTGTTCCAATGTATCGCTGCCTAAGTTCCTGGAGTAATCTGTCGTTGTCGCCTAGGTATGTGCCGGTTAGTGTTCTGAGGGTTCGCGTACTTGCGGTCTTCGTGTTTTCTGGATCTATCATACTTCTTAGGATGGCCCAGGTTTTCGCTGTCGATAGGGTCCCTCTAAGGGAATCAGTAAACTGGACCCAGTTTTCTGCTTGTTGTTTACGTGCGCATTCGCTCGCCTGGGCCGAGATTTCTGCGATCCTTATTCTTAATTTTCTGTTTAGTCTTTGTCGATTCCATCTTTTGGTGAGTCCCCGTCTGCAGTTTCACAAATCTAGCAAGTGCGGGTCGACCACTGCGTTTTCCTTCGTTAATGTAATTTTTCTGGTAGAGGCTTCGTAGGCCTCTTTAAGGCCCTGCGCCCATTGCTCTGCATTTGCCGGCGGGTTTAAGGGAACTGGGTACTGGCGATATGCCGGCCTATCCGTCATAGATGCGGAACCGAGGTCGCGTTTGAGTTTGGGAGTTCTGGTGGAAAAGCTTATTATGAAATGGTCGCTCCCCGGGTTTCCTGTAAGTTTTGCCAGTGACCATCTCTAACGTTCAGCGAAAAAGTGAGGTCTGGGTACGTGTCGGCGCTTACACTGTTCCCTGTCCTAGTAGGCGCCGAGGGCAGCGTTTCCAGCTGTAGGCCTGTATTTTCTACGGCGTGAAGGAGTAATTTTCCCTTGGGTGTATCTCTTCTGTATCCCCAGTTTGTATGTGGAGCATTAAAGTCTCCCAGGAAAACTAGTCTGTCTTTCCTCTCCATGTTTCTCATGGCGTGGGTAATTATAGGCGCGAAATCCCTGCCTCTCTCTTTAGGTGGGCTATAGATATTGATTATTTGGGTTTTGGCGCGCCCTCTCTTTGTTGGAAAGAGTTCCACTATATGGTGTAGTGTTTGAGCGTTAGGAAGGTACCGAACGGTCGACGCGATCCCTTTGCTAACCAGCGTCGCGATACTGGGATAATCCGGGTTGTGATGTGTATAGTAGTCGCGCAATTTAACCGTGCATTTGCCAATTTCTTGCAGGCATATAATGTCCGGCTTAACAATCGCCTTGTCGATGTAGCACTGTAGGGCCGCCGCCTTTTTTTTTGGAAGCTGCGGCAATTCCAGTCCCAAATTTCAACGATTTCGTGTGTTTTTGCCTGATTAGTGGCCATGGCCTGTGACACCCTCCGCATCCGTGAAGTCAGAGACTACTCCGTTTTTGGCTTTTCGAAGGGTAGGTGCATTTGGGCTACCTGCTGCACGCTCACGATTCAACTGTTTTTGATTGGTGGCTAGTTCGTCGACTTGCTCTTTTAATTTTTTTAAATCGTGGTATAACTGCTTCTGGAAATTTTGCATTCCCTGCATTTGCTGCATCATTTGTTGTAGCATCGCTTCTATCGGATTTTGAGACGACGGGATATTTTCTTCCGCTACTGTGGTTTTCGGTTGTTCTACTTTAGCCGTTCGTTTAATCTGTCCTCTGAGGGCGGCCATTTCCTGTTTGACTTCTTCTAGGGTTTGTTTGAGCATCCGATTTTCTGCTAAGACTCTCTGGTACTCGGGATTTGATGTAATGGGAGCCCCGGTTTTGACCATCCCCGTCCAGCTCACCTTTGTGTGATCTGTGTTCTCCGACTTGTTCCCTGGAGCCCTGGGCCTAGGGTTGAGCTGCGGGTAGTGTGAGGTTTGGGGCGGAGGATATCGATGTCCTCGTCTCTTCTGCTCGATCTTGACCGGGACCGGGAGCGTGATGCCTTCTTGGACCTCTTCGGGTTGGCTGGATTTGATGTTCTGGTGCGGGATCTCGATCCTGATTCACCTCTGGGTTTTGTCTTGTGTTCTCTGTGTAGCGAAGGCCATTCCTCCTCTTCGTCCTCCGAGTCACCCGAGCTGAGCCATCTTGGTCCTGGTGGTGGCTGCGTGGGTGTGTCTTTCCAAGGGTTCTTACTACGTGTTTTGATGGAGGCACCGGGGCGTGCTTAGGGCTTTAGTCTTCTCTTACATTCCTTGTCTCCTGTTAAATGTTCCCCACCACAAGAGTCACAGATAGGGAGGCATTCGTGGTCCGCCTGGGGTTCTTTCGTTCCACACGTGAGACAGACTGGCAGATCAGGCTGTGGGCATACGTCTGTGCGGTGCCCGGTCTGTCGGCACGCGTTACAAAATTGAATAGTGTTCTTATATGGGTAGCACGCCAACTCACCACCCATGTAATATACGTAACGTGGTATGATTGATCCGTAAAAGGTAATGACTGCGGTTTTGGTATCACCGACCATTCATGCTCTGAGTATCTCGACTCCTTGCGTGCGGATTCGTAGATTCGCCATCAGCGTTTCGGCAGGGGTGTGAGACGCTAGGCCGTGTATTAGACCTTTGCCGGTGCCTTCCCCCGTGGCCACGTATGCATTAATGGCATGCATTCTTCCGTTAACGTTTAGGCTCGTTATGCGACGGATGTGGTCTGCCGCAGTTTCGTCCGGCGTCGACACAATGAATATGTTGGACCCTGGTTTTAGTCTTAGGAGAAACTTGTCGCCACTTACTTGACCTCGGCAGGCTGTAATCACGGCTTCGGCGAGTTGTGGGCTTGTTAGGTTTTTCATTGGCAGTCCCTGATGCGGACGAAACACCACTTTAAAGTCCTCTCTCGGCAGCGGTGGTAGTTTCCGGGAAAAGGGTTTTCGTCTCGCGGTGGGTGTCGGCTTTGATTGTTGCGGCTGGCTGGTCTTGCCTACGCTTTCTTCGACGTTTTTCTTCAGTTTCTTGCCCTGCGCCAAGGCTTTCTTCTGGCGTAGCGTTAGCACTGTTTGCCAGCCGTCCTCGTCACCGGCTGGGTTTCTGGCTCGTTTTTGCATGGACGCTCGGGGGCCGCGTTGGCTACCTTGCTCCGGTGTATCGGCGTCTTGGTATTCCATGCTGTCGCGTTCGGGATCGGAGGCTTCAGCTAGCCGCATCGATGTCTTGCTATTCGTCGGGTTCCCCTGCGCAGCCGCAGCCGCCGCCGCAGCTATCGAGGCGGTCGCCGTTGTCACCGTCTGTTGCAAGCACGCCATCGGCGTTCCCGCGTTGCAGCTGCCGCTTCCCTACTCGTTGGTAGGCTTAGCGGTGCCGCTACGGGGTGGAAGTCTTCTTAGAGTCGCAGCGGCGTGAAAAACGGCCCCAGGTCCAAAAAAGTGATGTCCTCTGGTGCCGCTTGACTTCGTCAATGCAATGATACCAATCTTTCCCGGGTGCTGAGGAGGTAACCCAGAAATGCGCATCAAAACTGTGGAGCTCGATGCGGTGGCGTCCGCACTAGTCCACGGCTCTAATTTAGCACAAAACTGGGCTCGATTCATGGTAATGCGTGAAGTTCGTAAGCTTGAAGAAGTGATTGCGGTTATCGCTTTCTCTCAACTAACATGTGTAATCAAGATCGATTCATTATACGCCGCTGATTCCGAATTCAATTGTCGATTTCATGGCTCGTAGGCCTATCACTGATTGAATTGGCTGGGTGAAGGTGCGTAAAGTTGGTTACTCAAAGCTAAGCGTAACAAGTTGCATGCTGCTAATCGAAAAAGTTCTAAATTGTAATTAAAGGCGAAAACACGAAAGTGTAAATTACTGTTCTTATAAAATTGTATACTTTATTTTAGTATTTATAACACCTTTTCTTTGACGCCGTAGTGACGCTGCAAACGCAACACGCTATCCGCAAACGCAAAACGCCTATTCCAAAACTCTTCATTCCTACATGCCCCAACGCTAACACCGGCAAATCTCTTTGGGGCCCTAAACTTTAGGGGCCCCTATTCTAAAACATTATTAGCCACCAACATGGTTTGCTTTTTGAAAGTAACCGGTTTTCACAGCATTACCACTGTTATCAATTTGTTGTTTACCATTGCTCTTTGTATGCCGTCGCGGCATTTCGAGCGAGTTAGTTCGGGACGTGCTGGTCGCCGAAAACGAATGCGCGCTTCTTACACTAGTGTGCCGGTTTGCTCAGTAATCTTTTAAAGCTCCGCTTACACCGACTCAGACAGTGAGTGGCATCTGTTGCCTGTCCCTTTTCTTAACGCATGTTCTTGGCGTGCTAGAGACCTAAGATGGCGGCCAGGTTGATGTAAATTGACACTATATAGGTAGTGTGTGTCCCAGCTGATCCGGGCCAAGGTAATTGAAAAACAAAAACAAGAAAATGAGAAAACAAGATAGGACGATGAGACAAATAGCGTGAGATGTCATAACGCGAAAGACTCGTTTTAGCTCATCAAAAAAGAAGCCATCAGCACGTCGCAGATCGCTGGACAGGTGAACTTCTACGCCGTAGGCAGAGATAACATGAGAGATCGATGACGCAGAACATTATTTTGTGTTCACGACAGCTAAAAAGCAGAGTTCGTAGTTAATATTACTGTAAATAACTAAAAATAATAACTTAGTACTATCTGTCATAAAATAAAAGCACTGATTTCGCCCTCTGCAGCGATTCGCTGGAACTTAAGAGCTACCGGGGCCAACCAAAAAGTGTTCTGTGCAAGCCTGATGTAGCTGTTCATGTAAAGGGCCGACCGTGACGGCGGCACGGACATTTAGTTGCGACGAGTTGTGCAAAAAAAGATTGCCGTTGTCGAATGAGAAAATGTATACACAAATAAAATTGCAAATAAAAATGGCTATATTTGGCTACGAAATATTTTGCACTTTTTTTCTGTTTGGCTACATTCGGGCTACAACTTCTCTAGCTTTTGGCTACGCCGCCTCGTCGGACCTGGCAACACTGGCTTCAACGCGAACTAAGCGACACGAGAACACAGCGCGCGCGAAGCTATCAGCCCTCGGCGCGCCTAGTGCGTGGCTTTAAATATTGGGCTCGCGCGGCCGGGGTCAGCCGCGCCATGCGCAGCCGCCGCCAGAGAAGAACGAGGTGTTGTACAGGTTGGCAACTTGGCATCACCGGTGATGCCGACTATACTACTAGTCGCTTCGCCAAACAGTACACAGCAAAGATGGGACGGCTCAAGTTAACAAGCAAGCACACAAACAAACAAGAAACATAGAATATTAAAATAAAATTAAAATAAAAGTCCGAACGTGCTATCGCACAAGTTCCAGTTAGCACATCGTACGTGAAAACACCTACATTTTGCACACGAAGTAATAAAAGATCGCACACAGTAATCCCGGCACAGCGGCCGCATTTCGATGGGGGCGAAATGTAGAAAACACCCGTGCACGTTAAAGGTGCACGTTAAAGAACCACAGGTGGTCCAAATTAATCCAGAGTCCCCCCCGCTACGGCGTGCCTCATAATCGGATGGTGGTTTTGGCACGTAAAACAATATTTTCATTATTGAAGTAAAAATTAAATTACACTGCTGTCACTTGCAGTACACATGCAGTTCAGTAAGCACAGTCAACGATACAATACAAGGGTACACCACAAGTTGTAACACAATCGCGGGCATGTTAGGCACGCACCGCACGCACCGTACTCTACGCTTTAGTGCAGGGATATGTCCACAAACCGTAGTTTATTCAGAGCAGCTCTCATCGCCCTAGTAGAGAGAGAGAGAGAGAGAGAAATAACATTTATTAGCCCCGAAGGAACTAAAGCCCATGTCCGGGCCTCCTGGTAGGCTCATGCCTCCTGGCCCAGAACGTTCTTGACGTGCTGCACCAGAAGCGGCCACCATAGTTTTTCAAACCTTCGTGGGGGAGTGGTCCAATTCTCCACAATTCCTGACGCTGCCAGAAGTTATTGTACGGCCATAATTGTACGCTTTTGTAGTTCATTTCTTGGATATGTCCTAAATACTTTTCCCCGTAAAAGCGGCCCTTTGTATGCGCTCATTTAGGGCGGTAAAGAGGGCGCAAGAGCGCGCACGCACGCGCACGCACGCACACACACACACACGCACACACATGTAAACGCAGGTACAGTTCCCTGCAGCAGTCATGGCAGAGACCTACGTTAGTCACGACCACGTGTGTATATATATATATATATATATATATATATATATATATATACGTCCCAAACCAACATAGCATTTAGCATAGCAGGACAGCTGATTGACGGAACAGTGGCGAGCTGCGGGATAACTTTTGGAACCTGCTTTTCTTTTCTTTTAACGTGCACCCAACGCACAGGGCCCCATTTTTTTTTTTTTTTTTTCGCTGCAGCCGGAAATATAACCCGTGACCTTGAGCTCAGCAGCGCAAAGCCATTATAGCCACTGATCCACCGCTGCGCTACCTTCACTCTTAAAACTACATCTAATAGGCCGAATAACACGCTAACACGCTAACAAAACGCACATCGTGAACCGAATGACATAAGGACGCAACTCTTGCTCAAGGTGAACTTCCTGACGAGAAAAACGTATGACTCTCGGGCGTAAGGTGGCACTGGTAAGCTGACATGCACAGGTACACGACACGAACGCAAGAGAAGAAAACTTAAAGCAGGTCACACAAGTTTTCGGGACATGTGATTTGCCAGAAAGTTGAATTGTCACGAACGCTGGGCGCAAAACATAGCCTCGAATTTAAACTCATCAGTATGTAGCAGTGTTTCCGACTTACAAACAGCGATCCATTAAAACAAAAGCGCCATGCCTTACCAAAAAAGTGCACATTTGTCATAGAACCCGTGTCCCGTAAACGTTTGTGGGCGGCTGTACATTGCGCTACGCGTTTTCGTGCCGTGTGCCACCTTCGCAGCACAACTACACGCAATACGGTCATGTCAAATACCAATTTGCCCCCTCATCAAAGCACTTCTGAAAGAACCGATCTACTAGCGAACCAACAGTCTAGAAATGTTGCGCCGAAATGAAGAGCTGCGGCTAAAATAAGCCGGAGGCCAGAAGTGATGAGAAGGGAACAAACGTGTGTACGTCGTCCGGGTACTCATGGTGGCAACTACAAGGCCAAGCCCGGGCCAAACCAAGGCGACGTCCGACAGTCCACGTGAGAAAGCGACAATTTGCGCTGCACGGCTACACGGGGCTCACCGAAACAAAGCTTAAGGGTCGCCAACACATACAAACAATTAAAGAGCTGTCGGGTAAATAAGCAGAGCGGCCTCGTTGATAATAATGACAGAACCTTATACTTACCTACGTCGTACGGGTGGTCACTATACTAGCGATACGGCAACACCAAGGCGATGCACGAATGCCCACGTGGGGAAACAATACTTGGCGCCGCAGAGATCAACGGGACTCGCCGAAACACAGCTCTCCAGTTCCCGCGCACACAGTCACAAAGAGGCGGGTGCACCGTCCAATAAGATTACACCGTTACCCTAATTGCGCAAGCAGTTGCAAGAGTATGACAAGGGAGGGCGCCACTGCCGGCCTCCTAAGCGTCCAAGCACACCGCGCGATTTGAGACGGTGAAGAGTATAGTGGAGACTCCGAGCAGGGTGTCGGAACAAAATGTTTTTCGTTCTGGTTTTAGTTGCATTCCACTGAATGAAGTTCCGTTTTCGTTCTGCTCCGGAACAAAAAGAAAGTGATCTGTAATGGTTAATAATGGTTTTGGCTTGAATGCAAAAATTTTCGAAGCAAGGTAGCGATAAAAAGATAGTATTAATTTTGTCTAAATAAGTTAATTCTGAAATCTGAGATCTCAGAAGCAGCACGTCATAGAGTGTACTTGCCATAATTCGAAATCACTGTTCCGATAAACGAACTTAAAGGAACACGAACGAAGGATTAAAGTTCGATAATAAAGCGTTGTACCTGTAGAAAAAGAAACGATAAGCTCTTAGCGCGCAAGCCCTGGGTTTTGCGACAATGCCAATTGGCTAGTGCACCAAGCGGCAGGCTTAGATTCGACCGGCTATCGGTGGCACTAATCCTGCCTGAGATACTGTGGCTAGAATGCTAGCCACTGTACCTGAGATACGATCTTATGCGGACCCCTGAGATGTGCGCTAATTCTGACTTTCCTTGTGGTTGGTTGTTTCGGATTGCCGACTTTTCCCTTGAACCGAAATCCGATAAAAAATATTTCGGTTTCGCTCCTAAACAAAATAATAAATAACGTTTCGGTTATGTTTTTGTTCCGGTCAAAACTATCATTTTGTTTCGTTCGTTTTTGTGTTCGTTCCGTTCCGACACACTGGTGTGTCGGAACACACCGCGTGGTGTGTTCGGTAGCAGTGGGTGAGGGCGTACGTGGCGAAGTTCTGCGGTTGTCTGTGGTTCACGCTGCGAGTGAGAGGACTGGGGAAGAAGCGTAGATTCGACGCACTTACGCGAAACGTGATCATAGCTCATAGCTCGGGCGGCGCCGTGTACTTTTGTGTACGGGAACACGTATATGAGGTCAACCCATCGACGGAACGGTGAGTAGGGCTGTTCGCACGCATGTGCCGCATTTTCTCATGATCCATGGAGGTTCCTCTTACGTACACTTTGGCCTTGGCTCGGCCGCAGTCGTTAACGCCAGCTCTTGGGTGATAACGAAAGAATGGACAATAAGCGGATGTTATGAAGCACGGCTTCGGGTATATTAGGGCGGCGAGGAATTTTTGCACATATCTGGCACATTCAATTTCGCTGTATGTTGCGTCATGTTTTGCCTTCGCTTGGCTGCGGCGGCTCTGCTGAGCTCGCGGGTTCGATTCCCGTATAGACGGTGACGGTCTTCCGGCGAGGGCGGAATGCGAAAACCTACGACGTGAACCCAGCTTTGAGTGAACATTAAAGAACGGCAGGCTGTCAACGCTAATCTGGTGCCTCTACAGCGACGTTTTTTAAGCTCCGTCAGTCCTTGGCCTTGAAGCGTATGTCACGAGTGGAGCGCATGTCGGCGGCTTTCTTGTGGACGTGTCTATGTGCGTACTGCGTTTGTCTGTATGCAAGCCCAAACCTTAACGAACAGGACGTTTATACTGCTATTAGGGCACAGTTATGCTGCAACTGCCAGAAATGTGGTTGTCTTGTTCTTGCTGACAGCGAGTGCATTTGACTGCCGTTTGAGACCGAACTTTCCTGAATAGTTGTGTAAGCAATCATTTCATCCTAACGCTCGCATCATCGACTATACGGGCACGACAGATACGAAATATTGCGTGGGTCTGACGTATGGATGGGCTCACGAAGCGCTCGGTGTGAGCGAAGCGCAAGAAGACGTTGCGTGACGCCGTCGAGAAACATTTATACAGCACGGAAATCGAACATTGTTGTACATTTTACTTTAAAAGAAACCAGTACAGACGTGTCCCTGTGTGAGCTATTGGCGTTTTAAGCACTATGACTTGCAAGAGCATTCAAAGCTTCGAAGGGACACTATAGAGAAGCAGTAAATTAGTTCAACGTAGTATCCTTTCAGAACAGGAACCACTGATTCGATGACGTGGATATGACGAAATGCATCTTCCTGCGTAATAGCTGTTGTTCAATGTTCTCGAATGTGGCGATGCTGAGGCTTTCCTTATTATTTTATTATACAATGTACTCACTCCACCATCAACATCCGTAATGACGCGGGCTGCTTCTGCGAGAACTCCGAGCCTTTCCTGTCTTTTCTGGCTTAGCATGCCTCATTTCCCGGTAAGATTGATCATTTTGGCATTTTTGAATATACATCTAACAACCTTATGGTATTCTATGGTCTCCATTTAAGCCGGATTCATTTGTATGTGACAAGTTCAAACATATTTTTCGTGATGCTCGTACGTCACCGGTTGCTTTTAAGAGGAAACCTAGCCTTGTGCGCTACTCGTGTTTCCCCACTCAAATGCATGGGAAACGCAGAAACTCTTTCATTAGGAAATCACTGAACCAATTTGAATGAAATGGCTCAGTAAAAATGCAGAATCCATTAGATAGTGGCAATCATAATTTTCATTTATTACCTAAATTCTGTTAACGAAAATTTCTGAAAAGTAGCAAGGTAAAAAACAAACATTAAGAGTCCATGGCTCCGCAATAAAAACAGGTGCAGTTTTTTTTTTTTCCGGTTGTACGTAGGAGGTGGGCAGAATTACGCTGCGTATTTTGCCCTTACAGTTGTTTAGAGGTTCGTGGCTATATCTGCAATAGAGTGCCGATATTTTGAGTAGCGCTAGCCGCCTGATGTTAAACAATCAGTCCACGAATCATTGGTCACCTTATCACGATCCCTTAAATACGTGTCGATGAAGAGTGACTTGGTATTCGTAGTGGCCTAGCACAAAGCGTCGGAATACGGTTCTCGTGCGCGCACGCCTCCTAAGAAACGAAGCCGACACTAGCCGTAGGAACGCTGACCTAATAAATAATTTAGTTTGATCTGAGGCTTTCGGGAATTTTTTATGGTTTCGAGGTGCAGAACCTTAATTTACCGCGCAAAAATAATGACAAGCTGAAATTATTAGTCAGGGCTCCGCGTATTCTGCTGGCAAACAAAACTGTCGTATATGGCCATGCGTTGATGCCAGCAGAAGTACATCAGAGTAGTCTCAGTTTTGCTGTGGACCGTATATTGTGCTGCAGCCATTTGCTTCATCTGTCGCTGATATGAATCGTAAGTTTGAAGGTTGCGTCGAAATATTCCCATGGTTACTACGAGGGCTTCCCAAACGGCTACTCACAGAGTGGTTATCAATTCTGTCCTCTTTAGATCACTCAGTAGGCGCAGACAAAATTGTGATATTGTTTCTTTTGTTGCTCATTTAGAGAGTCGTAGCTTGATGCTTTTGTTGTTTTCTATATTATGTGGAATTTGGCAAGTCGCCTTTGGACATTGCCTCATACTGTCCAATCGCGCTTGCTAGTTGTGTAGGAAAGTAATGGAAGGGATGGTTCTCACGCGACTGGGAGTGGTACCTAGAGCACTACGAAATTGACCCAGACACGTTGACAGGATTCAGGCGCGGCCGTTCGTCTATAGACAACGTTGTCAACTTTGTAACGTACGTCGAATTCCAGAAGGCCTGTAAACGCTTGTCTGCTGCCTTGTTTCTACGCGCTAAAGGGGCTTACGATAATGTCATCCATGAAGCCAACCTTAAAGCGTTAGAAATAACAGGACTTGGTGGCAAGATACTCGTATATCTCTGGCTTCGTAGCTACCTACGGATGCGATCATTCTACGTGCTCACCTGGGATGGCCCGACACCCCAGTAGTACAGTACCCGCGGAGCCCCTCAAGGCGGAGTAATAAGCCCAACGCTCTTTAATCTAGCCCTTGTTGGACTAGTCGAGAACCTGCCAAGCACCGTTCGACTCTCTACGCCGACATCTGTATCTGGACGTCGGGGGTGACACGGCTTCAGCTTCGCGCTTGGCCTCAGAAGGCGTCCTCATCGGCATCATGCTATCTTCGTTAACAAGGACTGAAGGTGACGTGGGAAAAGTGCGCAGTGGTGGCATTTACCCGGAAGGCAATGTCTGCATACGGCATATCAATCAACGGACAAGTGATATCGTCCAGCAGAAGTCACAGGTTATTGGGGGTTGTGATTGACAGAGATCTGACCTGACTGCTCACGTGAACCGCGTGAAAAAACGCCTGATGGCTATTTGTCATCTCTTCAAGTTCCTTGCAGGAAAGAACTGGGCCGTGTCCACACAATTCATGTTACAGCTGTACAGGGTGTTTGTTGGGTTCCTCCGGCATAGCCTACCTGTCATATCCAACACCTTCCAAACTAATTTGCGTACAATTCATAGCATTCACGCGTAAGCTCTTAGGATATGCCTCTGAGTACCACGCAGTGCGTCAACGGCTGAAACCATTGCCATTGCTCAAGAGTATTCAATCATGACTCACATCGTCGTCAAGACAATGCGTGCACATGTCAGGCACATTGCCCGGATCCAGTGCCACCACCTCGCCGCACTCACTGTGGAAAGACCCTGCATGTCATATAGCACAACTTTCAGAGCGTATCGTGCCTCGCTTACATCGGGGTACGCACCAGCGGCCAGGCCGGTGTCTCCTCTTTTCACACTCCCACTCACACGCACTCACTCATGTTCACACTCTCCTGGACTCACACTCACGTTCACACTCACCTCCATTGGTCGGCGCACTCACTCATTAGTGCACTCAATCACACTCACTCGCACTCATTTCAAAGGCGTGAGTGCGAGTGAGTGCCAGTGAGTGTGAGTGCAGGTGAGTGCGAGTGCGAGTGGGTGCCAGTGAGTGGGAGTGGAGGTGACTGCGAGTGCGAGTGAGTGTGAATGCAGGTGAGTGTGAGTGGAAGTGAGTGCGAGTGAGTGCCAGTGAGTGTTAGTGCAGCTGAGTGCGAGTGAGTGCCAGTGAGTGTGAGTGGAGGTGAGCGCGAGTGAGTGCCAGTGAGTGTGAGTGGAGATGAGTGCGAGTGAATGGATGTTAGTGCCAATAAGTAGAGTGGGAGTGTGAACGTGGTGACTCGTGAGTGCCTGTGAGTGTGAGTGGAGATGAGTGTGAAGGTGACTGAGTGCTGTGTGAGTGGAGCTGTGTGTGAACGTGACTGAGTGCTGTGAGTGTGAACGTGATGAGTGCTTCTGGGTGTATAGTGGGGAGTGTGAACGTGAGTGTGAGTGCAGGAGAGTGTGAACATGAGTGAGTGCTTGGGAGTGGGAGTGTGAACGTGGTGAGTGCTTGAACGATAAGCAAAGGTGATATCGGTTCACCTTGCTTGCGGAAAAATGGACGCACCTTGTGTGTACAAGCTCACTCGCGGTGATGACTAGAGACCGGATTTTAGGCAGATGCCTTTCTTTTTGTTCCTTGCACTCCTATCACCCCATTTTGATATATAAGCATGAATTATAGTTTAAGGAGGGCCTTTACAGTGTTTTTATAGCGCCTATAAGTGCCTATTTTGGCGTTTGTGCCTAAATGCCTATATACGCCTATAAATGCCTATTTTAAATATCGGCGCGTATATGAACATGATTTAGCCTCAAGTTTCGCTTGCGAGTGCAGAAAAATATCGTTATTCATACCGGGCAACATTGTTCGGAACACTATGGGATTCAACCTAGTCCTCTAGTTCAACCAACTCCCGGAAAACAACCGCTAGCAGCAATGAAATGGGACGCGCCGGCCAGTATACGCCGCCGCTCTTACATGGCGCGAGCGGTTAGTGAATGTGAAACTGCTGAGGTCCGTCAGGGGAAAGGAAGGTGAAGAGCAAACGAAGAAAGAAAAATGTGATGTGCACGCGGCTTTTGTTTTGTTTGTAATTTACTTTGTAAGGTGTTCACCGCCATCGAGCGTTTCTTCTCAGCGTACAAGATGCCAAGTGACAAGAGGCACAATTTTGAATCTAAAAATCTGGAGATAGCGGTAGTTTGCTGTTGTTTCCACAATCTTCACAGTGATTCTTAGACTACGTTCCGCGTGCTCTCCGAACATATTTCTTCAAACATATGCACTTCAAATGGGCGCAAGTGTATTTGGCAGTGTTGGGACGTGTTGCCTGTACAATTCGGATAATGTCATTGTACATAAAGAAAATTGCCAGAGTTGTACCTAAGAGTCTTAATGTAAGAACATGTTCATTTCCTAATAAATCGTAGTCTCTGCGGCATTTATTATTTGTCTGTTTTTGGAGCATCTTAATTTAATTGCGTAAGGCAGACATAAAGTAGCGCTTTTGAACCAGTAGTCGCAGCTTTCAAGTATTCTTTTTCATGCCTGTTTCACTATATGAGACGCTCGAATACAGTGGCCATCGAACATGAATATTAGCACTGTGCTTGTTGAATTAAGTCAGTTGATCGTCATTAGTCCAGCAGTTTTATAAAACTATTGCACGGCTATGTTCAACTGTTGGCGCATTTTTGCCATCATAAACAATAACATTTCTTGTTTTCCTGTCGTAGATACAGGTCGCGCACGTCTTCATTTGAAATTATATGCATTTATGTAAAAAATTATTGTGCCTATATTTACGACGTTGGAGGCCTAAAACGTTGTTTTGCCTGCCTATTTTTGGCGCCTAAAACGCACTTCTTTAATGCCTAAAGATCCGGCCTCTAGTGATGACTTATCGCGCTAGCACATTGTGCACTCTAAGATAGAAACCACTCACTAAGGTCGTAATAATCCAATGTTCAGGCATGTGTGAGACAATGTACACATAGTTTGCACGTGACGTCATATCCGCCGCCTGCCCCGACCGTCCGCCATCGCTATAGGCACCTCGCTACTAGCCGCTGGCCCGCTGCGTTTGTGTTCGGCGTTCGCTTCTACGTCTCAGCGCCGCATGTTTGCTCTCGTGAATTCTTTGCGATGGCAAAAGTCAGGAGCCCTGAATTTTGCCCTTTCTACACGAGCTTGTAGGGCCGACGCGGGCTCGCTACAAAGAAAAGGTCGGAATGTGCAACGGCGTGGACCCATACTAGCTGCACGTTGGCGTGGATACCACACCCGGCCACGACGTACGTGGATATTATTATCTTGTCCCGTCCACGAGCTACGTCACTCTGAACGAAATGAAGGCTTACAAATCGCTGAAGGCGCACAATTACTTCACGAGCGGTTGGGTGAGGAAGGTTGCAGCGAAGCGCCTGTCGTCGGGTCTTACCATCGTCCGCGGCGAGGTGAGTCAGTGAAAGCATATGTTCCTTGGCGTGCGGTATTTTTTGTGCTGCTCCATTCAGGGACAGCTTTCTTGCCACAAAGGTTCACCGATATGCACTTTTTCCCCAAGCTTCAAAACGCGTGTTCGCTTCTTTCTGCGAGTTTTGGTTTACAGTTCGGTGCATGTCCGTGCATGTGAATTTTGTTGTGGTAAATAGAAGTAGCCCACTATATTGAAAGCATGCAGACATTCAAATATTGCTTAGCATATCGCTAAGCGAAGCACACATACCTAGAAATGACGATGCGAAGCAGTTTGTAGGCCGTTAAAAAAAGAAAATTGGGGTTTTCGTTGCTAAAATCACGATCTAATTGTGAAACACGCGGCAGTGGAGGGTTCCGGGATAATTTTGACCGCCCAGAGTTCTTTAACGTGCACTACAACACAAGTACACGGGTGTTTTTCAGAGCGGTAAAGGCGACTATGCGTGTGGTAGCGGGCGGTCACCAACCAGTACGGGGCTTTCGCTGCCGCCCTTTTACGATCATGAGTGATGCGCAGTGTTTTGGCGTGTTATATACTCGCCCGAACAAAGTGACGACACGCACGTTGTTCAGGTCCTTCCGATTTATTCGGGAAAGCCACAGGCACCGACGTTTCTCCTACAGCATTCTTGTGCGTTCGCACTGCCATGTTATTACGTTTGGTGTGGACCTACGCCCGGTTCTGCGTAGCTCGGCTTCGCGGCAGTGGTACTTGTTGTGCGGAAACCGAAAATCGCGCAGATTGGCATGATCACGACGCGAGAAGGAACTTCGGATCAACAACGCGTCAGCGCGCGCAGCCTGCCCCAGCACGCTTCCGCATCCCCGCAGGTGCCTAAAGATGGCGGACAGGCTCGCGGACCGGTGCGGAAGTGACGCACGTGCAACTATGTATAGTGAAATGAGCGGATATATTATATATCCGCTCATATATGCGCTTCCCGCTCACACGGAAGCGCACTTCTGCGAGGTTCCGTGTGAAGTCCAAACAAGGTAACATCGTCGCCGCGTGCCGGCGGGTACGCTGTGTGTGCGAGTGAAAGCTTGTCGGCTCTGCTGCTCAATCTCGCGCGCGCGAGGGAAAAGGCGGGACGGAAGCGCGCTGCTTCTGTCGCGTGCCAGGAGGGGGGGGGGGGGGGGGGATCGTCGTAGTTGGCGGCGGTCGCGTGGGCGTCGTATCTTGTAAGCGATCTGCGACGTGGAAAAAGTGCGCGCCCCGCGCGGGCCTCCTCTTCAAAGCGATTCCCGACGTGGACAAATTTAAACTATAGTCGGGTACAACTTTAGAAGACAGGAGGAGGCCCCGCCCATATGACCGAAGCGCAGCAGCCAATTCCTCCGCGACTCAAGAAATAGTCCCGCTCAAAAAATTGTGACTGCTTCTCAAACGCGTATTTGTCGGTATAAATAAGATTTGTGTATCTTGACGAGTGGTTTGGTAAAACTATCATGATGGAAATGCTACCGCACATGCCGGATCGCGAGAGAAAAATAACTCCGTGCCTTCTACAACGCTGTGCGTCGTCTGCTACGGAGCAAGATCGACGGCACCGGGCGGTGTAGTCGCTGGCTTAATAGCATAAGATTCATATATACTTTTTGTGTGTTTGCACAACCTTATTTTCTTAATGTGTTGGGCTTATTTTTAATTAATATTTTTTTATTTTTTTTTCGCGGTTGCGAACCTGCGATCTCGTGAGTTCGCGCACGATCGCGCGCGGCATTCCGTGCCAGTTTTCAGCCATGGAGCCCAGCGAGGTGACATCGGAACGCGATCCTTTGTTGCCGAACGAGCCTTGTGTCGCCTCGATGACCACACCACCAAGGAGCCTCGGCAAGAACAAGAGCGGCCACATCCTGAACAGCGATTCACGCAACATGATCTTCCACTGCTACACGTTTTGGCGTAACAGTCACCCTGAACGCAGCGTGGAGGACACGAGCAAGTTTGTCGCCGACATGCTCGGTGTCAGCGAAAGGACTGTGTTCAAGGTGAGGGAGGAAGTTAAAGCTTCGCATTTTTCGGGTGGCAAACTGACGACGCCCTCGCGAAAGCGCCCACGCAATGCGGAGAAGAGAAGACGCAGCGCGAAGTTTGACAGCTTCACGTTGTGCGCGCTGAGGTCATGTGTGCACGATTTCTTTCGCCGCAACGAGATACCGACGGTCGAGAAGATAACTACCGAGTTTCCCCATCACTAAGGGGGTGTGCTGTGCGTCGCCTGCTTGCCGAGGTCGGCTTCAAGCACGAAAAGAGAAGCCGCAACTAGCTGCTTATCGACCGGGATGACATCACCAATTGGCGGAATCGCTACCTCCGTGACGTGGAGCGCTACCGGGCGGAAGGCCGAAAGATATTCTACCTGGACGAGACATGGGTGACGGCGGGACACACTCGGTCGATCGTGTGGACAGACACCGTGGTGCAGAATCGCGGACGCCTGTTCGCTCGAGCAAATGGCCTGACGACGGGTCTAAAACAACCTTCTGGGAAAGGTCAGCGCCTGATCGTGACGCACATCGGCAGCGAGGATGGTTTCGTCGACGGCTGCTTGGATGTATTCAGAGGCCAAAAGACAGGCGACTACCACGAAGAAATGGATGGCAATCGCTTTGAGGGCTGGTTCAATGACGTTCTGCAGAAGTTGCCAGCTGGTAGCGTCATTGTTTTAGACAATGCACCTTACCATAGCCGGCGAGAAGAGAAATTGCCGACGACAGCCTGGAAGAAGGAAAAGATACAGGAGTGGCTCACAAGCAAGAACATCACCTACGGTGAAATGATGATAAAGAAGCAGCTGCTTGAGCTGGTGGCATCTGTAAAGTCACGCTTTCTGAGCTACATCGTAGACAACACAGCTATAAGGGCCGGTTGCATTGTACTCAGGCTCCCGCGGTACCACTGCGAATTTAATCCCATTGGGCTTGTGTGGGCCAAGGTCAAAAATGGCATCGCTGCGCACAACAGAGACTTCAAGCTGTCCACGGTTGACGTCATATTGAGGGAGAAAATCAAGCAGGTAACGGCGGAAGACTGGAGGAAGAGCATTCAGCATGTGATGGACTTCGAGGCAAAGTTCAGACTTGACACGTCTGGGAGTGAGCACATTCAACCCATCATCATCCAGCTGGGTGAAGATGACACTGAAGAAAGCGACTCCGACTGCGAGCTGTCTGGCATTGAGCCACTCGACGAAGCATAAAGTCTTCTTATTAACAAAAGAACAGCCCTTATTAGGGCTATCAAAATTTTGCCGGTGGGTTCGCACCAGCCAACCATCCATTCCGTGACCTCTCAAATAAATAAGCAGTTCCATTTGTGGCATATTCCTTATAATAGAAGCTCAATTCTGATAAGCAACGTCCTGCACACATTGTGCTCGATTTAAGAAGTGGCATAGAAACACATTTAAATGCTGGCATATCTGAATTGAAACACTATTGTCAACCCTGATTATCGTTGGCGGGCTCAAAATGCTCATTCGGGCAGCCACTGTCGAGTTTGACGCGCCCCATAGTGAAATAGCAGTAGTCAGAGCACGCTTTATGGTTCTGTTAGCAGTCTGCACTGCAAATCGCAGTCATGTCATAGCGAGTGGTGGTGAAATAGCAGCAGACAACACGAAACTGACAGCCACTGTCAGCAGCTTGAATGCCAAAGCACATTCATGTAGTTGCATTGTTTATTTTGTTATCTGGCTCACACAAGTAATGCGAATAAGAGAACAAATATAAGACATCATTAGCTAAGTGAGGCCCAAAATGCTCACTCAGGCAGCCACCGTCGAGTTTGACGCGCCCTATAGTGAAATAGCAGCAGTCAGAGCACGCTTTATGGTTCTGTTAGCAGTCTGCACTGAAAATTGAAGTGTTGTCATAGCCAATTTTCAATTTATTAATCTGACTCGAGCAAGTAATGCGAATGCAAGCACAATTATTGTGATTAATTTTGCTAGCATTTTTTTGTCATATTTACGTACCGGAAAAAATGCTCAGTAAAGTTGAACGTGTTTTAGTGAGTCACTTTGTTCATTACAAGCCGTAGGCAAAGTGACGGACAGATCCAGACAGTGATATTGGGGAATAAATGGTGAAAGTTGCAAAAGCTCTCACAGCACTGCTTTGCTGGACTCCATTCACTAGAAAACTGCATTTGTAATGATGAAAGCGTCAAGACAGGAAATGATACCCCACTGCATAATGTTATATATGTGTACCACCACATGTGACGGGCAGCAAAACCATCTGTTTATTAAGACTGAATGCAACAACATAGCAAGGTGCTGTTTCACAATATGGCACCTTTTCATGTGCACTTCTGGCAAGCTACCGTATGCACTGATGCATAAACACATTAACAGGGGTAAGAGACGAAGTAACTGTGCAAGCCACATGATGCTTTTAACATTTTGTATCTGTCAATGTTTCTGTTGTCACAGCTGATAGAACTTTCTTTGGTGCAAGTTGGTTAATCACGTTGCAGCAACAGCACAAGAAGCAAGGTCAGAATAGTAGGAGAAAACAAAGCAAGGTGACAGACTGAGGAGGCAAGGTAGACAAGAGAGAATAGCTTTAATGACATCGAAGAGGCCAGCCCTGCTATTCACTGGACTTGGTGCTTTGAATGAGACGAGTTAATGGAATTGTAAAGAAAGTCGTGGCTGCAGCATGCTTACAAGAACAAAAGCAAAGATAAAAGGATAGAAATAGGAATAAATACATACACGCACGGAAGAACTCACATATTCACACACATGAACACAAACGCGAGCACGAAAACCAAGATCTAAAATACAAAACAGGGCAAAATAACAAATATACATAAACACACAAGAAAACACGCACACACATTTAACGCAGACGCGAGTAGAACTATTAGGAGTCAGTTCACAAGCAGCTGTGCCTACTTTGTCGTACTTTTTTTTAAATGTACATATTGGCTCTGTTGCCTTCACTGTCATGGGAATTTTTTAGTAGCGACATATCACGACAAAGCGCAAAGCTGTGTTGTGGGAAAGCAAGTCTAGCGCTGGCAGCACAACTTATGCGCGATTGTGTCACAGCAGGCTTTCTACAGCTGGCGGGTGCAGTGAGCGAAGAGTTCTAAGACACACAGCGACGCGAATTCATGCCAAGCTCCCTTGCAACGGCACCAGTGTATCAGTCATAATTTTATATTAGCATTCAGGCTGACATTAAGGAAACAAACACTGCTTCCAAACGCCTGACCGTTAACTATCCAATGACATTCGCTCAAGCAGCGCGTGTTAGTCACTGATTGTTAGCATTGGTGGAAAGCAATCAATCGACGGTGCTACACAACACTCGAACGACGCTGCTAGACGCTCGGCTATCTTATCAAACTGCTGCCAAAGATCGGTCGTTTGCACGCTGAGCTGGCAGCAACGAATCTTTGCGTTGGAGGTTGCTTTCACAAATCTTTTCTGTTGAGAAACTCGCAGGTTGGTTTCATCCGCGCACGCTTTTCTCATTTATCCTGATAATGGTTTTGCTCCATCACTTCACCACGTCCGACGAGAAACGCAGGGGCACAGTACACAAACACACCCGCCGCTCACAGTAGGCACCAGACTTTGGCGAACTCTCGTCGTCGTAACTTCACTTAGGAGCAAAAGAAAACACCACGGAACAAACACGTACGATGTTTCTTTGCAGCGGGTATGTCGCCGCGGGATCCTGTTTCCACATAGGTGATGATGATGATGATTTGTTGGCATCCCCTTTGAAACGGGGTGGCGACAAATAGTCACCTAGCCTGCTTGATTTAATCAGGTATACTACACATGTTCTTTATCTCGCATTTTTGTATACCTTTTTCAAAAATTTAGCTTGTACGCTGCCTATGATTTTAAGAGATCAGGTCGTATCCATCTTTTCCCTGCTTTTTTTCCACCAGTACTCTAATCGTCTCTTGCTGATCTCTACGGCTGATCTGTTTATGTTTCCTTCCACTTTAAACCCAAGCGCTTCTGGGAGTTGCACGTTACCTACGGTTCTCGCTGGGTGGATCCCGTCGCATTCCATTAGGATGTGCTGAGTGGTCTCTGGATCTTTACTGCAGCATACACATGTCTCATCTAGTTCGAATATTTGTTCCGATATGTTTTCGTCCTTAGGCAACCGGCTCGAGCCTCAAATAGCAAGGCACTGCCCTTTGTGTTATCGTACAGATTTTCCCTTCTAATTTCTTTCTTCTCATTCTTGTAAATCTCCATTGCCCTTTTCGTTTCCATTCTTTGCATCCAATTCACGGTCTCTATTTCTCTCACTTTCTTTCTGATGACCCCTGGTTGTCTATTTACAGTTTCGATTATCCTGTACTTGGTTGCCAACTTCCTTGACCTCTTCCTCCATTCTGTGTCCACGCTTTTCATGTAGAGATACTTGTGCACTTTAGCCGCCCATTTATTTTCATCCATGTTCCTGAGCCTTTCTTCAAAACTAATTTTGCTTTGTGCTTCTCTGACTTCAAAAGAGGCCCAACCCATGTCTCCATGCACTGCCTCATTTGTCGTATTACCGTGTGCTCCCAAAGCCAACCGGCCTACTGATCTTTGGTTAACTTCTAAACCCGCCAATATATCCGATTTTAAGCATATAATGGCATTTGCGAATGTTAGCGCTGGCACCATTACTCCTTTCCAGATTCCACGCACCACCTCATACTTATTGTGGCCCCACAGTGCTCTGTGTTTCATTAATGCTGCATTCCGCTTCCCCTTTATTTTCAGATTATCTTGGTGGTTGCTTGAGTAATTCTTTCCTTCGTTTATGTGTACGCCGAGGGTACTTATATTGCTTCACTATGGGTATTACTTGCTGTTGAATTGACACCACGAAGTTACTCGTGTGTTCATTAAAGATCATAATCCCGGATTTCTCTGTGCTAAACTTAAGGCCTAGATTTGTCGCTGCGTTCCCACAGATATTCGCAAGTATCTGTAAATCTTTTTATTGTCCGCTAGTAGCACAATGTCGTCTGCGTACATCAATCCAGGGACCTTCTGTTGCACCATTTGTCCATTACGCATGTAGGATAAATCAAAACCTAATTCGCTGTTTTCCAGTCGTCTTTCTATGCCCTTGACGTAAAGGCGTGAACAACAATGGTGACAGAGGCATCCTTGCTTCAATCCTTGGTGAATTCCCACCATTTCATTTCCTTTCGGCCTTCCCATGCCACTTGTAATAGGGTGCCTCGATGCCAGCGCCACCGTTCGGACGGCGGCGCTGGGCATCGAGGCACCCTATTTCCACACGAAGCGCGCAGCGTCACCGATGTTCGCTGCAATCTTTCTTCGCCGGCTCACGGCTCAGAACAAACGCACGCGGCACAAATTGTGCATCGTAAGCTCACAATAATATTTCCGGCATGACAGACCACCACAAACAATTCGAATTCACTCTGACGAAGGGACGCACAGAGCTGACGCGACTCAGCCCAGTTCGAAGCGAGGGCGGCCATGTTAGGCATGTTCTCCGTCGGCGGGGACACCGCCGTCCGGCTCATGACGTCACCTGAAGTGCGCACCTATTGGTGCCGGCTCGTATGCATCCGCCTTTGAGGGGCAAATGCCGCTGTCTTCTAAAGTTGTATCCGACTATAGAGCGGTAACATCGTATGCGCTGTGTTTTCGACGTTTAGTTCGCTTTGAAGCGAGAGCCGGCACGAAGGTCAATGCGCGCCTCCTCACTCCAGCGTCTGACAGCAAGTTTCCGCTGTCATCGAGCGAGATGTGTTTATGTTTACCTGTGCGCTCGTGACACCGTGCTTGTCTATTTAGTTAGTAGGCGAATGTTTAAAAGTTTATACGGCCCAATAAACTGCTATCCTTGCTTCGTATAGTTCTCTACTAATTTGCTATCGCAATCGAGGCTTCGCTTTCGGGCGAAACTGCGACTTTTCTTCAATACGCCTGGGAATATGTATGGGCTGGAGCGCTGATGGCAGACATATCCAAATCATGACTGTCAAGTTTTGCCATGACTTCCACTTAGTGAAGACGCTTAAAACCATGTGATTTGCTACAGCTTCGCTCGTCATCCGCCTTCAGAGGGTGGAATGGCTCCTCATCTTTTTCCTCCTTCCATCTTAAACGTACGCCTACAGGTTCCTTATATAAACAGGCAGAGCGGAATAGGGACTAGCCAAGTTAGCACAGAGTAACAGACACGCACGCTCGCTACATGGAGAAAAAGCGAAGATGCAAATGATAGATACCACTTTGTTCTCCCTTTTGTGTGTGTGTTTGTTTCGGCGTTAAGTGGTTGACTAAGTATACGGACAGTCAATCTTTCCCTCTATTTGCCGCTCTCTTGGCTAAATTCGACCGAAGGGGAGGTTAACGAGCATGGGCGGCAAGCATTAACACGTCTAATGTCAATGACAGAGAGATATGGACATAGAGAGATTGGGGCTGTAACGGTATTTATTAAAAACAGTGAAATGACCAGCGTTGAACGTTGGCAAAGCGAGATTTGTGTCATGGTCTTTCTCACTTGAGTCGCGAAGCTGCAGCAGCGCCACTATTGCTCTCTTCGTCATTACTATATGGCCCCACGAGAAGAGAGAGAGAAATGAACTTTATTAAAGCCCGGCGGAGGTAGCAGGGTGCAGCCACGAGAAACTAAAACAAATAGCCATCTTGACGACTCGGGCTGACGTGCACGCCGCTGGAAATCGACCAAGTACTTTGCCGGTGATCGTAGGTGTAGCATGAGAGGGGGCTGGCGGGGGGGAAGAGAGGAGGGCTTCAACTCCCGACCCATTCCAAAAGTTTTGCACCTTAGTATGCATATATATTCACGCACACATGCAGACACACACACACTCGTATAGGAGGGTGCTACATGACATGTTCATGGACTCTGACCAAGATATATCGGTGAGCTGGAGCTCCGAGCGCTATCATGACGTTTTCCCAAACTCCGCGCCCCGGAGACGACATCCTCTGTCGTTGAAATGATGAACAGCTCACGCACGGCTCTGTCCTTGTATTTTTACTAGAAGCGAGAGCTATTCGCATGTAACCATGCCTCTCATATTCCAACTGCCCGTGGCTATGTTTCCACCCCGAGGACACGCTTCTGGGAAGCTGCGGCCAGGTCACATTATCGCCTAGGGGCCGAGACAGCGTCATCGAAGTGACGGATATTCTACCTCTGACAGTCCAGCCGACGAGAGATGCTGCTTGGAGGAAATCGGCTGCATTTTTAAAGGGGCCTGATGCCGAGCCGCGTGTTAAATAAAGAACCTTGCATACCCTTCATAGAGACCGCATTCTGACACACTCCCAACATTAACCTTTGTTAGTTTTGGAGTGCACCATTTCGAACGCAGATTTGATGGCAAATGCAGCGATATTTCGAACTTGTCAAAACACAGCGACCGCAGTTCCAATGCGAGAGGCGAAATTACAAGCAAACACCTCTCGCGTTTCGGAAACATTCGCTGGAAGCCCGGAACAGCAATGCTTGGTCTGTGCTTGGTTGGACCGCCCGTCTAGCGACTGAAACGGTGTAATAAATCGGCGTTATCGCGCTAAGGACACAAGCACACTGATATATATTCGGCGGAGACTGCAAAGCTGTTGTGAACGCAACATAGCATTCGCTTGTGCCCCAAAAGCTGTTACTGAATCTTTCCGGAAGTTGAAGGCAAGATAATTGCTTTTTGTTCCTGGAATGCCTGGCATTAAGTTTTGAGTTAAGTTGCAGTGCAAGCGGACCCAAACGCCTAACTGCAGTTGTGCTTGTGGGGAACAGGCATACTTCAGATCAGCAGCTTCGTCAGCAGTAAACACGTGGAAACAGTCCCGTCAGCCTTCTTCCTCGAAATTTTTGTCGAACATGCCCAACTGCGCTGTAAAAGAACTCGTAACCGACACAGCGCAGCGTCACTTGGTGGTGCGGTTATATTTTAAAAATGTCTTTCTCTTTGAATTAGTTTTTGCATTGCCCAATAAATCAGAACGCTCAGGTAATCAAATAAAGGAATGCTTTTTAAGGAGAATTGGAGATCACGTTCTTATGCCTTTATTAAGCAGAGTGATTTTTAAAAATGGCCTTTAAAAGTATTTAAATTTTTTGGCATTTATGGCGCATGAATTACACATGATTCAGCGAACTTCTCAAATATAATAATAATTTCCGGGGTTTTACTTGCCAAAACTACAACATGATTAACAGGCACGCCGCAGTATAGCGGACTCTGGATTGACTTTGAGCACCTGGGTTTCTGGCATTCGGCCCGCATCGAAATGCGGCACGAAATGGGGGCCGCGGCCGGGGATCGATCCCGTGTCCACGAGCCTAGCAGTGCTACTTTTCATGTGTAATGGCGCTTGGCAAACCTCAAGGATAATCTCAAAAATAGCCCAAGCACAAAAGCAATATCCAGCGGGTATTATTGCGCTCATGCAATTGAACGTGTCTGCTGGTGTAAATTCTAGGATTCCAGGTATTCTGCGCTGTTCACCATGTTTGTGATACTTCCCCCCAAAACTGCTTTGGTAGCAAAAGGGAAATAAAATCTGCAAAATGTTCCAATTCCTAGTTTCTTCAGGGCTGAAAAAAGTTACGCATAAGCACAGAGACATATCTCCTCATCCTAAACTCCTCGCGGCCCCGCTTCCTCTCGTCACTTGACACTCGCCCTCCCAGTTTCGGCGCTTGCTCGGGAGGCGTGAACCCGCTTCTATAGACTTACGCGAGTAGAGAAATTAAATAAGCTCTGTGGTTTGCGCATGGGTTTTCACCGTGGCTGAGGTTGCATACGTCCACTCGGTGGTTTCCAAGAACCTTTCAGGTCTCTCTTATGATTTTGGCGTTGATTATATTTGATATTGTGCAATACATTAGAAATAATTAGAGAGCGCTGTTGACTTGAGTGAAGCAAGTAAGTTTGGTGCATTTCAGCAGAATATCTGCGTGTTTTTTTTTTTTTTTTTGTCGCATTGTTCTTGCTGTTTGCTGCAACTCGGAAGTGTTTTGAAGCCAGGTCGCTTTCTCCACCCCTGCCAAACTTGCACGTACTACGTTGCTGTAGTTTATAGTTCTGTCGCGTTCTCCGCATTTATTGTGCGAATGGCTCTTCCGCAGAATCTTGTCTTTGTTAGGAGGGACAAGGGTGGGAAAATATTCTGTTTTCTGCAGCGAAAGGAGCGCGGTTGAAATGCGCTCAAGCAGGCGAACAGAAGTCGCGTAGCGTTTATTTTTTATTTTATCAATACTGGCGATCTCGAGATCGTGGCAGGGAGGGCATACATATGAAAACAAAAGAAGCACAATCAAGTAATTTATACACGGAAAGCACTCAAACACTAGCAAAATTAATACATGAAATTATTAGTAGCAATAAGCTTGGTAAGAGTAAACAAATAGAAATCACGAAAACGACAGGATGCGCAATGATACGATCAGATTACTCAACAAAAATCCGGATA